>NW_015548214.1:1656985-1690367 GCF_001515605.1 Sinocyclocheilus anshuiensis | reverse complement strand
GACACAGACACAGACACAGACACACACACACACACACACACACACACACAGAGACACACACACACACACACAGCACTAGATTAGTGAGTGAGGTCTGTGACCTAAATAGGCATCACTGTGGAACAACACAAACACACACACACACACACAGTGAAGTACCAGCAAATGCCTGAGTGTGTGTGTGTGTGTGTGTGTGTGTGTGTGTGTGTGTGTGTGTGTGTGTGCAAATAAATAGATTTGAAAAAAAATTATAATGGTGCTTCACACACCTATTATTTACGTTAATCTATATGCTGTGTAGATTATTTTTTGCATCAAGGGAGTTTGTTTTAGCTTCAAATAAGTCTCTTGTACACATTAGGGAGAAATATGTCAGTTTATTAATTCATGGAAGAGTTCATGAGAGAAACTGTTGTAAAGAATTCTATCCCCTCTATCACTGAGACAGGGTAAAGGAAGCTCATTTAATTTTTGAAACAGACCAACCTGCAGAATTTTCCCATTAGAAATATAGTTTGGGATTGGATGCCCCTGAGAGCTTTTTCTGGCATTATCCCCAGATCACCTTTCATACAGTATGAATTCATTTCCTGAATTGTCTGGAAAGCTTTCATTCACTTATTTAGGTTTTAGCCTAAAGGTTTGGCTATAAAGAACCTCATTTAAAAAGTGTAAAACATTAAGAAATCCATTATGACCATAATAGCATCCCAAAGGCAGGTGTTTAATTACTATGCCTTTGGCTTTTATATTTACAAATGTTGCAAAATTAACAATGAATAGGTACAGAATGTGTGAATGTAAAGAGAATAAATGATAAAGAAATGTGTTCTAGACAGACTGTCAGTGGGGATTTTCAAGTGGCTAATTACTGAGTTTACGTCTGACGTATGAGTGAGTCAGTGACCCATTCATTCAACCGATTTGTTCAAACACTGATTCATTCAGGAACGAAATGACTAAATATGAGTGAGTCACTGAATTATTTTATCAGCTGATTTGTTCAAAACAATGATTCATTCAGGAACGAAACAAGTGAATATGAGTGAGTCAATGAATCATTCAATCAACTGATTTGTTCAAAACGCTGATTCTTTCAGTAATGAAACAAATTAATATGAATGCATTGCTGAATCATTCACTCAAAGCTGCTGCAACCAGTAATACTGATGCTGTTCGTGTTGGCAGAGAAAAAAAAACAGACAACTTAAGTGGCAATAATGTGTCTAAACTGTAAGTTAGTCATTATTAACATGTTTTATTGAACTTTTTTATTTAAGGCCTGGGGCCTTGTGTCACCAGTTGAATCTTGTTGATATTCAGAAATACAGGACTCTTCTCCTGCAATAGGCCTACTGCTACATCATACAGTAACATCATTTTATGTTCAAAACAAAACATTATTTGTAACTGCTGATTAAATGCATCCAATTTTTTATATTTATTTGCTCCTTTTCTATTTTGAATTTACTTGTACTTTTACTTTCAATACTTAAGTTTAATATTTAAAAAATACTTTTTGCACTTAATTACAATAAACTTTAAAACTTTTACTCAAGTAATATTCTAAACGGTGACTTTAACTTCTACCAAAGTCATTTTCTGATTAGATATCTATACTTTTACTTAAGAGTGGCTTTCAAGTAGGCTACTTTATCCACCACTGGATAAAGTATGCAATGTCCGATCTGCCCCAAACTTCACATGTTTGATTTAATAAGATTCGAGTGCCTTGGACTACCATTATTCTTACAAGCTAATCGGTAAAGTCAGTGCGTCACTGCAGCTGCCGTTAGAAGTCCCGGTTGCTATAGAAACAGTCAGCGCTCTGAGATGCACGCTTATGACTGTGCATGCGCACTGGCTGATCTAGCCTGAAAAATAAGCTTTTATACCGCTATTTGAGCAAAAGTAACAACATTTATGACACAGTTGTTGTCAGAAAACTTTAAAACTTTTACTCAAGTAATATTCTAAACGGTGACTTTAACTTCTACCAAAGTCATTTTCTGATTAGATATCTATACTTTTACTTAAGAGTGGCTTTCAAGTAGGCTACTTTATCCACCACTGGATAAAGTATGCAATGTCCGATCTGCCCCAAACTTCACATGTTTGATAAAAGTCCTCTCCTGAAGACATCTACATGGCAATATTCAGTAATAGCAAAGACTATAGAATACCCAAGACGTGTCACTCATATAGTTTTGAATGGGGAAAAATGCAACGCTCAATATGGCCGTTCAATCGCAGGAAGCCCCGCCTTCTGAATGAAAGAGCCAATCGCTAATCGGTAAAGTCAGTGCGTCACTGCAGCTGCCGTTAGAAGTCCCGGTTGCTATAGAAACAGTCAGCGCTCTGAGATGCACGCTTATGACTGTGCATGCGCACTGGCTGATCTAGCCTGAAAAATAAGCTTTTATACCGCTATTTGAGCAAAAGTAACAACATTTATGACACAGTTGTTGTCAGATTTCTTTGGTGATTTCAAATATGAAATTTAATCGTAAGCTTAGTGATAAGTTTTGGAGAATTTGATGTTTCCCCATTCAAGTTGCACTTGCATGCCCGAGAGGCGTTTCAAAGATGGCCGCTGAGTGACATGACTTGTCTTAAAAGGACTTTGGTAATAGTCATAGCGCCACCCGCTGGCAGCAGGAAGTTTGGCACATATAAATGACTGACATATTCCTCCTATATTTACTACTTTAAATGTATATTGCCCACACCATTCACTGTTTCCCTAAGGCCACCGGGTGGCGGTGGCTCCGGGTGCGAGGGCCCTTTCTACGCTGCTTGCAGCTTTAATTTTATGTATTGAAACTTCCAGTGCTATTCATCAGAAATGCCACTGGTGTAAACTGTAGGTATTTCTTGAAAATATTGACAACGCCATCCACCCATTTCCAGGACAGTGGGATGTATCTTTCCTCTGTGAATGAACACTTGAGGGATCCTGGCTGCTACTGGCAGCTGGACTAACAACCCATGACACACAGGAAAGGAAGGGTGGAATTCACTGAAGTCTTTCCTGAACTTAGGAAGTAAGCTAGCTTCCTTTTCCTGTCATTTCTTTGATGAATAATTGTCTTTTTGTACCTGAATTAACCTTTGTATCTTTAAAACACCCTAATACTGCAGATTGTGTGTTATTACAGTGTTTTACAAAATTGTGAGGTCCTCTACAGGCCATTTTACCTGAAAAGAGCCTGTTTGTGGACAGATAAGGTTTCAATTTCACTTGTGACAGACTGTGCCATGACCTTGTATACTTAGCAAATATCAGCCCGTTGTAATTGATAGGTAATTGTTGTTGGACTAAGAGACAGACATTTAACGGTCACTGGTCTGCAATAATTGCCTTCTATTATCCTAATTTGGATGAGTGAGGGCAAACAAAGCTGTCAAACAGCAATGGTGAACAATGGTTATCAATGTCTTTGGCAGAAACGAAGGCATATGTTACACTTGAATTGTCTGGGAACCCATCCACATGGTCGCTGTTAAGATGTTTTAGGGGAAACAGAAAGACTTCCGAACTTCACTTTGTCCTTTTTGCAGAAATGATACATGCTGCTTTGAGTTCATGTGTTATTCCCAGATGTCAAGCTCTGAAGCGTGGTTTTTAAGCATATTATACTGGGTCTCCCCATGTAAGCAATCATGGAAAAGATGTTTCCTTCTTTTTTCCCCTTTGTTTATTTCCTATGTCGATTAAATGGCAACAAATGCCTCTTTAACTCAACCAGACCTGGTTCTTGATTACTGAACCACATGGATTATGTGATATTTTTTGTAAATTTGAATCTGAAAGCGAGGTTGATCTAGGCTAGAATGACTTCACTGCTCAAATACAGTATGTCTGTGAAAATTTACCACACTTCTTTCCATTTGGAAATTATGAGTGTGACTTCTGCTGCTATGCTCAGTAAATATTAACTGCACCGGTAAGAACAAGATAGACATGGCGAAATAAAGAGAGGGAATGTTTTGCCCTGCCATTTACTTGGCAGTGAAAAAAAAAGAGAAGGCAAGGAGCCGAGACCCTTTTGGTGTCTAACTATGTCTTGCAGATGAAGAGAAACCACAGGAAAGCCATAGATGCATTCTCTCATTCCAGGGCCGCTTGAAAATCTCTTGCCAATATAAGGATTCCAATCCTTAAAAAAAACTGTGAATTAACCTTTCTGAGGCCATTTTCCTCCATAAAGTTCTCTTTTTGTTGACTATTACTCTTGCATATTTCGATCTGAATAGGGTGATGGAAAAGGAAGGAGGAAATACATTGGCAGCGGTGACCAACTTTCTCTACTATATATGAGGCTGAAGCTTAGTATTCGTTTCCATTTAGTATTTTATGTCTGCGTGTAGTGTAGTTGCACATGTTTTGGAGGCCTGAGGGAGCCTTTGTAGCGATGCTGGGCAGAGTGTGTGAAGTTACATAACCATTTTGGAAACAAGGTTTTGATAAATGTACTCCAACTGCTTAGTGCTGCAGTAACGATTGGAATCACAAATGGTCAGATGTAATATCAGTCAAACGTACAAACAGTTCTTCAATTTCTACATGTAAACTAGAAGATCATTTTAGGACTACGACTAAGTGTGTATCCCAAAAAAAGATTATATTTATGAAGGTAAATAGGGAAACTATTAACTCATATCCTGTTTAGAAATATAATCCAGAGATTCTGTTGATTGACCAATGAAGTGTTTTGGATCATCTACTAACCAAAATGGCTTTCTTAATTTTTAATGTAGTGAAACAGAAAATCTTCCTTCGTCTTGTTTTAGACGAGACATTGCCTTTAGTAGTCAGATTTTATTAACATACATTTGAATTTATGTATTTAGCAGACGCCTTTATGCAAAGTTTGATCCACTTACGACAGAGGCCGAATTGGCCTGGGATGTATTTTGCTCAAACGTTGTACATATCAGGCTGCAGTTGTATGTATTAAAATGCAAGGTTGTCTGCAAACTTTGCAGTATGTAAGTTATTCCATCTGTGAATCTGGTGTCCTTCTTCTTTTCTTTTTATATTAACTTGACATATGGGTTCAGTTGATGTCACATGCTCATTCATATCTTTTACAGACAGAGATCCATCTATCTATCTATCTATCTATCTTTATTTCTTCCTTTCTTTTTGTTCATTTTATTTTAATCACTTTTATTTGATTCAGTCATGTTGCATTATTTTGCATTAATTCATTGGGCAGCCTGCCTGTTTTATTTATTTGCCAAACTGATTTATTTTACTTGCATATTGTGGGTGTTAATTTTTGATGGACATGCCTCTGTGGCTGTGTTCAATTAGCTTTGCCCTGAAAAATGTCTTTATGCTGGACAGGGTAACATACTATTCTTATAAACCACTCTGATTTTTTAGAACACTATTAATATAAGATTAGTAAAAACAGATAAAGTGGTACTCTTTTTGCTTTCATGTATTTATGTTTACTTCGTGAGAAAGGAAGCAAGCATGAAAACCATTTATGCTCAAAGTAAATATTAGCAGCTCATCCTAGGCCAGGAGCACATTGTCGCCTCTGATAGATAATGATGCCAGTTTAGGGATGCATTTCCTCAACAGGATGCAGTCTACATCCTATTATTTACGTCTGTTATTTCAACCTAGTTTGTCTTTATGGCTCTTTGTCGCTCTTAACATGTGGCTGACACATATTTGCATTTCCAAAATAGTTTTATAATCTACAAGTAAGTAAACAGAAGTTATGTGACACAGATACACAGTGAAACTGTTCTGTAGACTTTATTAAAATGCACACATCAAGGTCAGAAGTGATAGCCATTGATTATTACCTCCAGAATTCATTTTATTATTTCAGTGATACATAGCAATATAATAGTTATAAAATTGTTGCTCACATTGAAAAACAATGCTGTAGGATGTGCCTTAAAACTATTTTCACTGAGAAATTGTGAGTAATTTTACAAAGAAATGGCAAGTAACCCATTTAATTAAAGATGAAATTTAGTAGAAAGAAAGTAGAAAGTAGAAAGACTGAAATACTATTTTCTTGTGAAATGTACACCAATAATCTGTTTTATTTAGACCTTTGAAAAAAAAATTGTTTACAGTGCAGATTTATAAAGCTGCAGGTTTCGTATTGAAATTTGTTAGGTGATTTATTGTTGGGCTATTCTTTAGCATGGTGAGGCCTTGACACTTTGTGGTTTCAGCTGCCACTTTCTGGTACTAGTTCAGCTTGAGAAAGATCTCCTTATCGCATGGCTCCCTATTCTTAAATGTCAAGAAAAGGAGGAGCTGATTGGACTACTGATAGAACTAAGACACACTCTCTCTAAGACACACTCTCTCTTTCACTTTCTCGCTTACTCCCTCTCTCTTTCTCCTTCCTTACAGTAACCTAATGTGTGGCACCATTATATTTGCTTATCTTGGCTCTAAGCAGAGGAGTTTCTTCCTTGCACTCAACATAACACAAAGTTGGTGTGGGGAGCCATACCCTGGCTTCTGACTTCTATCAGGTCACCTCAGCGGCTAGGGTTACTTCTTTTCATTCTGGCCCGGATTTTTTCCCTCCCTTTTTCCACATGGTACCATGGAGACTCCAGCTTCCCTCTGTGAGGTGGCCTGCCCTGTCTAACTTGTCCTTGCGAAAACCACATACTTTCTGCATGCCTTCCACCAACAAAAGCCCCCCAGTCCATCATTCCCTATTCTACTTACTTTATACATTTTAGTCTTATTCTATCCCTTTATTTCTCTCTCACACTCACAAATAATGCAGCCGACTTTTGCAAGTGTGCAAACATGTCAGAGGTAATTCACAGTGATTGTAGCCTTTTATACAAATATTTCTAGTGCAATTTCAAGCCGGAATGCAAATAGTGAATTCTTCCATGTAAGGTATTTGCTGAGATAGCCGTAATTTCATCCTGTACTTGGCAACCTGGATACAGTTTCATAAATACACTGTTATTTAGCTTTTAGAGAAGACCTGAAAGCTTAAACACATGAGTCTCTGACTAACAGTTGACATATAAAGTGTCATATAAAAGCAATTTATTGCGAAAATGAGGGGATAAAGGGATGGATTGCACAAAGCCTCTGTTCGCAGATGTAAACAATTTGGTGGGGGGGGGGACAATGAAAAAGAATTTCTCAGGCATGCCTGCGCATTCAGATTCTGAAAGCAGGATATGTGAAAGGGATGATCCGATTAATTAGTGTGCGGTATTAGATGTCAAACATGTGGAAACACACTGTACACGTCTCCCTCGAGTTGCATATGAACGCAATTACCGCTGCGCCTGTATAAACAGTATTGCTCTTATGAATGAAAATATCTTCAGTGTGACGTGAAAAACAAAAAGGGACACACTCGCTGGAACACATACATGGAGAGACTCTTCCCGATGTTCACTCCAGAGAATATGGGCTGATTTTACTGAAACATGAATGCTGCAGCTTGTAAGACAGGCCACTCCTTTCATTAGCTGCAGAATCTCTGCACTTTGCTAATTATAGACAGTGTCACTTTTTGTCAGTCTTAATTTTTAGGTTATGTAAAATAATATAGTGCATTTAAATTACCTTTCAGTTTGGTCTCAGTAAGTAAGGAATAAATTGATTAAAAAATTACATTTAAAACATTTATAATGTTACAAAACATTTCTATTTCAAACAAATGCTGTTCTTTTGAACTTTCTATTCATGAAAGGATCCGGAAAAAAAAAAACATGTATCATGGTTTATTAATCAGCACAACCATTTTGTAATGTGGTGTTTTGGGGGTTGTTTCATGTTCATGTTTTCCATGTCTTTTATTTTGTAATTGTTTCATGTCAAGTCAAGTCAAGTCTGTTCATGCCTAGTCAAGTCAAGTCTGTTCATGTCAAGTCAAGTCAAGTCTGTTCATGTGAAGTCAAGTCTCGGATTATGTTTGGATGTTTGGATCACTGTAAATAAAGCTGCACTTGGGTTCTCACTTCAACTCGCCTTCAGTGGATGATTCGTTACACATTTTCAACATTGATACTAATAAGAAATGTTTCTTGAGCAGCAAATCAGCAAGGATCATGTGACTGAAGACTGGAGTAATGACTACTGAAAATTCAGCTTTACATCATAGGAATAAATTACATTTTAAAATGCATTAAAATAAAAAACAATACTATTTAACGGTATTAATGTTTTACTGTATTTTTTATCAATTAAATGTAGTATTGGTCAGCATAAGAGACATCGAAACGTCAAAAAAAAAAAAAAACGTACTGACCCTAAACATTTGAACGGTATTGTATTTAACAATATATTTATGTTCATAAGTTTCAGTTGGCAATTCAAGGACGAAGGTGAGAAGATCCAAATGCACATGAGCTTTATTAAAAGAATTAACAGGAACCAGAACAACAGAAACCATGAATGGGGGCAACCAAACACATAACAGACAGTAAACAGACAAGACTAGACAAAGAACCAGGGCAAACACAGGGGTTTAAATACACAGGTTAACAAGGGTAACAAGGGCGAGGAGCTAATGAATTGCTGTGGTATCTAATGATGGTAACTATAGTAACAAATAAGGCAGGTGTAGCGAATCAGCTCATGGGGAAATATGAATAATTAATCATAACTAGTTATAATTAATTATAAATATTTAGATCCGCTGTAGATATTTACTTGACCTCTCAGGGTCAACTGTCTGTCAATTCTAAGAACGTTAATTTCCTGTTTAAGGGAAATAACTTTCTTACTGTAGAATTCTACAAAGAGCTTGGGAGCCGGCAGAGCTGTATTAGAGAGCACAGAGAGGTTAACAACGGCCTCTGTGGCCGTAACAGGACAAGCAAAGAGTTTGGAAATGACCTCCGTTGTTGTTACATGACAGGCAGACAGTTCAGAGAGTTCAGAGATGGCCTCCTTGACGTGACAGGACAGGCAGGGCATTCAGGGACAGCCTACCTGGCCATGACAGGCCAGGCAGGGAGTTCAGAGATGGCCTCCGTAGCTATAACAGAACAGTTAGAGGGTTCACAGGTGATCAATGTGGTCAAGACAGGACAGGACAGGCAGGAAGCCCCGTGATGACTTCTGTGGTCGAGACAGGATAGGCAGGGAACTCGCAGGCTGAGGCCAACACAGGACTGAACTTTAGGGGCTGGGTGGACTCCAGTTGGGGGCTTGAGTGGAGCAGATGCGGCCTCGGGAGGATCTGGAGCAGATGCAGCCACCTCAGGGGATTATGCAGATGTCACCACCTCAGAGGAAGTGTATATGACCCAGACACACAAAACGGCGACCACCATTACTGGAAGGGCAGCGGATGGTGGAAGAACCTCTGAGATCAGCAAGCTTGAGTGTGCTAAGACTGGGGATGCAGGCCGCCCGTACCGACATCAGTGGTGGGTCCGCCAAACTGGAAGCCAGTCTCAAACGCCTAGGGACTGCCATGGTAGCTTCAGGTGCAACATACATGATGGCCGGAAATACTGGAGTGGCGTCCATGACAGCTGAAGCCACTGGTGTGGTGTCCATGATGGCTGGGGACTCTGGTGTGGCGGCCATGATGGGTTGAGGCTCTGGAATTGTGGCCATGAAAGGATGAGACTCTGGAACGGCAGCCATTATGGGACAAGACTCAGGAGTGGCAGACATGACAGGACAAGACTCTGGAGTGGGGGCCACCACACTAGGATGTGCCGAGGCCACCGGAGCTCGAGGCACATGCCACCCAACCCCATAACCAAAAAATGTTTAGGGGTAGGTCCTCCTCGACCCCCACTGTGAAGGGGGAACCACTTAACAGACACTTACACTTGGCGATTCAAGAACGAAGGCGAGAGGATCCAAATGCTGATAAGCTTTATCCGAATGACAGAAACCATGAATAGTGGCGTTCCAGATGAAGTCTCGATTTGAGGCTTCTGTTGTTAACGTAGAGATCACGTGACCAATAGTGATGGGTCGTTCTTGAACTATTTGTTTATTTTGAGCGAATCTTTCATATGACACGGGAATGACGAGTTGTCTCAGCAAGGGATTCGTTCATTTCGTGTTGACGCACATGCACAATATCCAATAGGTTCTGTACAGGAAACAGAAATGACTAGTTCAACACTCGTGTCTTCGGGTTCGAGTCGTAAAGTAACAAACTATGCGCTTGTTTGTAAGGAAGGTTGGGAATTATTAACTAATTTCTGTATCCATTGCTGCTCTCACGTAACGTGTCAAAAGAATGAATTACTCGTACCCGAAGACTCGGGAGATTAATTAATCATTTCTCTTTCCGGTACAGACCGCATAGCCTCTAGTCTATGGTGCTGTCACGTGATGAACGATTGAGAGGCGGGGATCTTCTCCGACCTTAAAGGCATCACACCATGTGACCCGCCAAGAGTCAGTGATGGTTCTTTTCCATAATGAATGTGGTAATGAAGAGTTGGTTAATGCTTTAAACTTTATCCATATGACAGGGAAAATCACTTTGATAATTCCTAAATATAACACAACCATACAAGAGACTGATCCGGGAAGCGGTCACATGACAAAAGAACGAACGACTCACACCTGAAGACTCGAGAGGTGAACTAATCATTTATTTTTCTGTTACAGACTGCATAGCCTTAAGCCTATGGGGCTGTCACGTGATGAATAAACTCGAACCCGAAGACTCAGGAGATGAACTAATCATTTCTTTTTCCTGTAAAGACTGCATAGCTTTCTGTTAACCTTACGGGGATGTGACGTGACAAAAGAACGAACTACCCGAAGCCTCGGGAAGAGAAGTTAACTAACAGACTGCACAGCCAGCTAAGCAATGAATTCTGTTTCTTATAATTTGGTCTTGGTTGCATTATAGTTTATATAATGTGATCAATGTTTGTGTAAATAGATGTGTTGGGGAATCTGGATATTAACAAGTAACATTTTCATTATATTCTGCTGAAATGAACAAAATGAACGAAATGACTTGAAAAATTATTAGTTTTTTTGCTGAACGAGATCAAAAGATCTGAGCCAGTAAAATGATCCGTACTTCCCATCACTAGTGACCAATAACAAATGAAGCCTCACTTTCTGTCCAATCACATACGCAATTCACTTTGCATGTCGGAAAGTTCTCATACCCCCAGATCTTACTTTATGAGTAAGTTTTTATTCAGACTTATTCAATTACATTTTTAAATACCCAGTCATACAAGTAATATGAATAATACAAATTATTTCAGGAAAATAAAATATTTGCCATATGCAATTCATATACATTATTCTTCTATTACATCACATTGATATTCGCACTGGCATTTAATGCCAGAGTTTAATGGGTAAATAAATTTATCAGAGAGAGAAATTCAACAAACACAGACACAAATACTCCCTGTTAGGCTTTTATTTGTGCAAGTAACACAGGCTTTTGGCTGTTTTCTTTTTTACTAAACACCTCTTGAAGCTTTTAATCTTTTTCAAGAACAGTCAGAGGAAAGCCTCAGTGCTTCATGAGGCTTCATTTGCCCATCACTCACCATGAACAGGGGGGAACCAAACACAGCCAGTAAACAGATACGTTATTGACATCTTTCTGCCATTGAATGCTGAATGGGATATTACATGAGAGATTATATTTTCCAGCAAGTTCTTCTGTATCTTACAACATACAGTCTGATTTTCATTCATGTTTCTTTTGTGCTATAACCAGTAGTAAAGAGAAAAAGATTATCGGTTCACCTATGAATTTTAATTTTGTAATAAAACTTTTAAATTTTTTTTGCTTCTCACAGTTCTCTACATACAACGCATTGTGACCCCTGAGAGCATGTCACTTTTGAGCGACATCTCAAATTTCACTGTCAAATTTAGATTCTGAAATTTAGCCAAGCTGTAACTGAAATTAGAGCTGGGTGGAAATGTCATTAATGTCTTCTCTTTTCGTTTAAACCTCATTAAAATATGGGAAGAAAAATCTATTTGACCACAGTCCATATAACACAATATTGGATTGTTTTCAAAAGTAGCTCCCTGCACTGTAATTAAAATCAAGCCATGCAGTCACCAAAGGCACTAGTGGATTTTTTACCATGCTCTGGGGCCGGTATCATACTTAACATGTCTTAGCTTTATTTCACAATTCATTAAGTAAGACAAGTAAGACAGTGGAAAAGTTCCTTCAGTCTTCGTTTTATTAAGGTAATGCAGGTTATTCATGTTAATCTTAATGTGTACATCTAGATATACATTGCGTATTAGACCTTATGCCATTAATTCAGATAAACCAGTGATCTCCCCATCTGAAAATGCACTTAAATTGTACCATAAAGGCATAGTTTAAACTTCCATGATTTAAAGCTCAATACATCAAATTGTCAGAGAGAGCATATTGTTGATATATCGTCCATTTATGAGCTCACAGCTTAGTGGCCTGTGAGTATAGTTTGGCTATTGCTGAACATTCATTATAAACATTATATTGATTTCACAGAGGTCTGTTGCCTCAGGATTAAGCATGTGCATTTAATAAACATATGATGTAATGAATAACATTACAATGTCTGCTGTGTAAGAAAGAACTGAATGTAATGTAATAACATGACGCATTGACCATGAAGTGGCAGTGGGCTCGTACAAACAGCAAAAACATACAGTATTAAGCAATGTGTTTTCTTCTCATTTAATCTCACTTTCTGATGATATATTACCCCTACCCAATTACACACTTGGAAACCAGGCTGAATTCATCTGCTGGAAAGTGCTGTCCTTGTTTTCATGTTTTCTTTTTTCCACTTTTGATTTGTATTTCTGTATATGGAAAGGAGCTTGATAATTACAAGCAACAGACTATTCATTTGTGGGGAAAAATGGATTTGGTTGCTTACTTAGGCAGTGTAAGCTTGAACATTAACCGTAGGTCGCTGTTGGATTGATGACTGTAATTGGTGGACTCCCATTTATGCTTTTATTCACGATCAGGCATGTGTCTGGCTGGCTGTGTTAAAATACCTTCCCCACCTGAATTCATTCACTCAGCCTTATGCTGTGCCTGACTCAAATTGGCCCACAATAAAATGAGAGCTACTATTTTAGAAGAGACTTGAGAAATATGTGTCTGCTTCCTTCTCAACCGGAAGCTATGAAATTCAATAAGGTCGGAAATCAGAACACAAAAGAGCTTCCTCTTTGGGTTTTTAGAGGTAATCTCATTTGTCTAAATGATCCACTGGCCAACTGCTGTAGATGGGATTGTAAATAACCTACTATAATTGGCCAAATAATGATTGTGGAGGAACTACAGCCAGCAAAAGTAATTTTGTAGACTTAAGCAGAGCTAGGTTTTTGGATAATTAACCATAAGCTCTAGATTATTTTATCAAATTGAGTCTGTTTATTATTCTTTCATCAGGGTTACATGTGGAAGAAATAAGTTTATTTGATGCAAACAAAAAAACAAAAAAAAACATTATTCATTTTAAGAAATTAAGTATGTTTATATTAAGCTGCTGTCCTAATATTTAGAAAATTGCAAGGGTCAAAATATATATTTGGTTGATTAGATTTTTCAAGTTAAGCCTCAAACCAATAAGCCATGGAAAGATTTTTTTTATTTTATTATTAATTATTTTTCTTTCAACAACAACAACAACAACAACAATAATAATAATAATAATAATATGCTGTCATTTAAAGCCAATTCACACCAACTATAACTATAACCATCTGTTTATTGTAAAGACACCTTGAAATTATTTAAATGCTCAAGCTTTTTAATGTTGTCTGGGTTTTGATTGGTTGTCATTGTTGTTATGGTTCATCTACTGGGAAAAAATCGCTCTGAAAGTGTTTTCAACAATGTAATTTCTCTGTGTTGTTACCATTAAAATTGTGATGTGGACTTTCTTATTCCTCACAGAATTAGATCATTAAAACTTTATAGTTATGTCATTATGATCACTTGGTGTGAAGAGGCATTTACCAAAAGAAAAACAGAAAAGAATGTTGGTAACCAAGCCCATTGACTTCCATTGTATGGACAATAAGCTACGAATATCTTCTTTTATCTTCTATAGAACAAAACTCATACAGATTTTGAACAACATGAGGGTGAGTAACTGATGACTTGATATTATTTTTTGGGTGAACTATCCCACAACAAGTGCCTTGAATATCTGAGTATAAAATATTAATATATCAGGTCTCCTGATCTAAATGTATGCAAAACATTTGCTACAGTGTGATATCAATGCCCAGATGCATTTTGAGAGTTTTCTTTAGTACAGACCAAATTTAAACATTGAGGCTAAATTTATGCCACTATATTGCTTCATGAGAGGTCTGATAGTTGACAGTCAGATATACACCTCTGTGCTATCAGTGAGGTACGTGCCAGTAGAACCATTTTCCCCTTTTTGTTCATTCTGCACATCTGGACAACAGCTGAATGTTGTTCAGCGTCTGCTGCAACAGAAACGCTAGAAAGACGGATGAGATGTATGTGTGGATCTCTGTACCATAAAATAGCTGCTAACCCCTCCTTGCATCATAACCCCCACAATTCCTTGAGCTAATATTTTACCAGGTATCCAAACACAACCAAGCCAGCCAGGCCAGACAACTGTGCAGACAGCTCCTTCTTATTTTTAGCAGGGCTGAAAGATGGGCCAGCAGGCGCAGAGGATCATTCATTGAAATGTAGGACTCCCAGTGCTGCTGTGGAGAGCTTTGTGGACGCCCAGTATGTCAGGAGGAGGAACAAGAAGACTGAGATGATGCAACGTGAGATGCTCTTCTGGATATCCAAAGGTCACACTGTAAAAAATGAAGGCAACACTTGGCAAGTCTTTGTGGAGTTTAATTCACTACATTTCTTGAACTGAATTGAAAGTTGTATTAACTTAACAAGAGTTTTATGAAAATGTATCTTTATTTATGTAGTTTTAAGTTGTTAAATATTATGAGCTTCTCACTGAACACATACACTACAGTTCAAAAGCTTAGGGTCAGTAATAGATTTTTATAAAGAAGTATCTTATACACACCAAGGCTGCATGTATTTGATCAAAAATACAGTTAAAACAGTAATATTCTGAAATACTATAACAGTTTAAAATAAAATTTAATTTATTCCTATGATGGAAAAGCTGAATTTTCAGCAGCCTTTACTCCAGTCTTCAGTGTCACATGATCCTTCAGAAATGCTGAATAAAAATATTAATTTCTTTCAAAAGAAAAATCTTAGGTTACTGGCCCGAACCTTTGATCTTTGGTGGATGAGAATGGCACAACAGACATATGTTGTAACATGTACCTTGCATTCATTGAACTCAAAGCAAGTCCTGCTGGTTTGATTTAATCAGATCATAATAAATCGTAATAGAAAAGCTGTATTGAGATGCATTACTTATTAAAAAATGGAAGTTAAATAAAAAGTAATGGAAGTTAAAATAATGGCAGTAACAGTGTTTTTTTTTAGCATTATTTATTTCTTCTAAGATTCTTTTTTCAGTCACTGCTGTTCATAAATCTCTAGGTTATTCAATTATTTATTTAGTTTTATTATGTAGAACATACAACATTTTGATTGCGAGCATGTGTTGTAGATTTTCTGAACTTCCCTTGAAGTCTACATGATTAAGTGTTTTTAAATGTTGCGTGTTGGAATCATGGTGACTTTTTCCACATTATTAAAATAGTTTTGTACAAAAAACCTGCCTTTAGGTCTCACTCAGCCCCTACAACTTTTTTTATACTCGCTTATAATTTTTCAAGTTTGTTGCTTTATAGTTTCAATGGCAATTGTTGTATCATGACTCATTCTATAGATTTTACTCCAGCTAAATGGCAATCCTGAGATTTTAAAGTTCCTGGATTTACGAGGGAAGTAAATATACATACTGGTGACCATCATTGGTCAATTGCACTAAACTGACCCATGGGAAAGGGGAACATAGCACAATATATTTATAACTCATATTAATGCATCTAAGAGAGGGGCCCATTCTAACCAGTACTGCCAGATATGGGACCTCAAATAAGTCTGCATACCAGTTTAAATACCTTACAATATGCATGCGCCACCATGCATGCTATAGACAACCAGGCTCCTGAACATGGGAACGGAACCGAAAGAATGATTCAAATCAAACTAACAAGTCTGCGATATAAATTAAAGGCCACTTTGAATGTTGTGTATTTTATTCAAAGGGATCATTCTCAGCTTTTATGGCAGCTTATAGAAGGGTAACCATGGGAGCAGACATTAAACATGTATGTTTTAGGCTGAGGCCTCTTTGAGTCTGTCATCAACAAGTGACGGCCTTTGCTTTGATTTCCTGTACTAGTCCCATGCTTCACAGCACATGCATGTGCAATGATTTATTTAGAGGTTAGCTGCACCTATAAAAGATGAGTGACATGTGAGACTGTTTTAGCCAGGACCACAAACCTCTGACTTCAAACTCAGTCGCATGTTTCTAAAAAAAAACATACTTTACAGACTTTAAGAAGAAAAAGAGAACAGGCGATGGGTTTGATGTGCTGATGATTGTCATATAGCCTCGGGAGATGGGAGAAAATGCCCTATTTTTTAAAAAACATTCAGCTGATGCTGATTCTAAGTAGGAAAATCACTTAAGCCTGATGAACAATCATTTATTTTCATTGTGGATTGTTTAGAGTCAGACAAATAGTAACATTTCCACTCTATTGTTGTATATGAGTTGCAGATCTTTGCTTTACTTTGAAGTTCTTTCATTTCCTTCCTTTCTTGATACATTTATGCAAGATTCATGGAATGGGCTGTCATTTCATCAAGTTGTGAACAGCTACAAATCAAAAGAATTAATCAGAGCTTAGTTATACAACCTCATGAATATTCTCAGCTTGTCCTGCTATCTTCCACATGTGCATTATGGGTAGGATGCATTATTTGCTTAGTTTTTAACACATTGGCAGGGGGCTTTTTCCTCAAACCCTAAAGTACTCACATGTGCCCAGACCTCTTGTTTAAATTAACACCTTTCTCTGCAGGGCCGATGCAGAATGATTTCCTCAGATTGTGTTTAGGCCCTCTAGGGGCAGGAAACAGGAAATGGAGTTCGGCAGTATGGTGTTAAAGCATGGCTCTGACAATAACGCTTAGTGACACTTGGCAGGGCTTTAATGCGTTTTTTCCGCATGGTATTTGTCTTCTCACAGACAGGCAGTTGATTTAACGTGCAAAGATGATGACCGATAAGAGCTGGACAGAGAGGACTCGTAAAGCACTCTCCCATCACAGACTGGCCTAGACGTTTGCTCAACCTCTCTGAAATGTACACCAGTCTCACATGCACTTACACTGCTCACATGAACTCAGTAGAAGGTCTGAGAACGAATCCCTCACTCCCACATTTTTCTCAGCTAGGCACCATTAAGCTCATTTTCCTGTATTTTGCCTCAAAAACCACTGACCCCATTACTTAATTTCCTGCTAAAATATGAATAATAGATAACCTATATTACCTGAGAATTCAAAAAGCAGTGTCTGCTCTGCTGAATATTCCATAGCTTCAATGCACACCCATGCACCCAACTAAGCAAAGAATGATTTGGATAATGTACTAATTTTATATATAATTTAATGAAATATTTGAGTAGTTTTAGATGAACTAATAAATATGTTAAGCAGTTTCATAATTTTACATTGTTTTCTTCTGATTTAGTCTCTTTAAGGCAAGTCATTCACTAGGTGGCCATCTTGATAACACCCCCAAACAGGCGATAGTTATATAGTACAAGTACAACTCTTATCTACGTGAATGGGGAAAGAACAAAAGACCCAAAATCCGTTTAAGGTTACATTTAAAAAAAAATAATAAAAAAAATCTGACAATTGTATCATGAAGTTTGCTCAAATTACTTTATTTTTTAACACTGTTTTTAACATATTTGTATTTTTTCAGACTGGTCCACCTTATATGAGTATCTTAATTTAATAATAATAATTAATTTATTCAGAAGATGCTTTTATCCAAAGCAACTTACAGTGCATTCAGGCTATACATTTTTTACCAGTATATGTGTTCCCTGGGAATTGAACCCACAACCTTTTGCGCTGCTAACACAATGCTCTACCACTGAGCCACAGGAACATTATCTTAAAACATTCTACAGTAAACAGTAGTATCAAAAAGTAACAAAAAGGTGACTGAAAGGTGGGACTTCCATGATGGAGTGGAAAATGTTTTGTTTGTTTATTTACATTGTTTATAAATCCATATATTTTATTTTATATTCGTTTGTTTGATTGTTTTTAATTTATCTATTTATTTTGAAGGGGCATAGTTGTTCTTACAAATGTACGACAGGATGGTCTAGAGGTGCAGTTTTTGTTTGGCATAAAAAGGTACCTGGATTCAGTTACTGAAAATTGCAATTTGACATCTATTGCTGACTTGTATGTTATGTTGTATTTAAAACAACTTTGTGTCATGGGGGAAAAGAAGTCATACACTTTTGCAGCAACAAAAGGGTGATGACATTAAATAATGACTGAATTTTCTGTTAGCATGTGCATCAAAGCTACTTGATTTTAAATTAGCAAATACATTTTCATAGTAAGGTTGCATTTAAAGTCCACCTAAATATCACTGTCTGAATAGGCATGATGCTTTTGCAATGAAATCAGTAAATCTGCTTTTTTTAAACATTTTGCTTTATATTAGGTTAAAACACAGTTGCGTTTACTGTTGAGAGCTGAACTCTGTCTTCTTGCACAAAGACATGTACTGAGAAAATAAACTAGCTTGTTAGCAATCATTAGTTAGCCAAATAGCTGTGTATAAGAGAGTCATGCCAGAGTGTGTGGTGTCCATGCAGAGTACATCTTGTTGGAATTCTTTGCAGCAGAGGTCAGTGATTTGGTGTTTGCTTTGGTGTGACACTGTGGTAGAACAGTATTCTCAAACAGACCCAACAGATGACTTAAATATTAAAAATATGTGTGTCCACAGTGCATTTGAGTTCAAATTATTGTGTCTCCTTTCATCAATAATAATCTGTGTGTTATTTCTAGAGCCGTGGTTATTATGTGGGACATTCCAAGGCATCTCTTCCGCCATGCTTGCTAATATTTGTAAATGTTGATGAAGTATATGATGATGAAGTGAACAAAGCACAACGTGAATTTTATCCTGTTCCCCGGGCCTATTCCCATCATAAAAGAATGGCCGGAAGAGATGGCTGGGGGGAAAAGACAAGCAGTAATGCTGAAACTCTATAATTGATGGTGTTTGATTTCCACTGTAATTAGCATTCCTTTGGATATTTGAATTTCCAACCTAGGCCTATCTTATATCCATGCTGCATTCCAAAAATGGCTGGCTGGCTTACAGCTCCTCTAAACTGCCCATGAATTGAGTTTTGGATTCTTGTGTATTTAGCGTAACAGGCACATTTCTCTCACACTCACACTGTATCACTTTCTTTCTACCGTGGAACACTTGAGACGTTTAGCAAAATAACCAAGCTGCTCTCTTCCCATATAAAATGGAGTGAATGGGAACCAAGATGCATTAAGTTTTTAAAAAAGGACAAAAATCACAATAAATTGGTATAAATAATGCATTAAATAACTCAAAAGCTGTGGTTTACTTTCATTGTTTGGAAAAGATCACCTTGAACATTCAGTAAAATTTCTTCTTATTTGTTCCACAGAATAAAGAATGTCATATGGATTTCCAGAGAAACGGTGGTCACACTTCTTTCCCTCACATGGTATTTTGGCTTATAAGCATTAATAGTTGGGCAAGAGAGAAAAGACTATGTTTTGGTTTTATGGTGTTTAATAATATTCTATAAGAAACATATTTTCAAGTTGTCTAAGGACAAGCTTACATTCTTCCCTTTTCCTTGAGTCTTGAACTTCTGCGAGTATTTAGACGGGTTTCTCTTTTCCCTTCCCAGGGTGGCTAGATAAATATTTAGCATGTGCCCAATCCAAACTTGTGTCCTATCAAAAGCTTTTTTTTTTGTTCACAGGTGCTTGTTCAAGTTCACAGCTTAGGAAATGTTTTGTTTTGTGAGGTTGATCGATAGGGCAGGAAGCACAATGGACTATAGCCATGGGCAGGGAACCATTCTGAATTAGGCCATCAGCAACGACCGTGTAAAGTTCCATGGCAAAACTATCAATTTTTTCCTTTTGATCATGGCAATGAGAATATATTGGTTTGCATCAGATGGTATTTTTCTGTTGAGGAAATCTGCCACAAGGAAATAAATTAACAAACCTGAATAGCAGAAAACTGAGCTCATTATCCACGATTTTCTACTCTTACTTGTTTAGTTTGACAATTAACAGTGCCTCACAGTGAATATACATGTATTACAGCAGAATTCAGTCATTTTTATCTGTTTTCTTTTTTCTTTTTCCAATTCCACCACAGTGTAATTTCCATCACATCTTAAATAGTGTATTGTGCTTCTTTCATTCTGTGGTTGAACATTTTAGACAATGTTGGAATAAACTAGCTCCATTTATATATACACTAAATACACATAATTTAATAATTTTGTGAAAAACAAAATTGCTGTTAATCCTTTCCACACATTAAATATTGAAATGGTTTCACTATACAGTAGAACATTTTAAACATTTAACAATTTATATTTTTATTGTCATTTGACATTTTACATTAAAAATGTGAATGATTTTGTGTAAAATCTAAACAAAAAAGTGCTTGAAAAGTAGCAAGAACACATGATAAATGCATAATAAAACTTTCCAAGAGTGTCTATAGTTTTAAATGGATATTCAACCCCTGAGACATAAAAGTTCCCAAAGTAGAAGAAGCCTACCCTATATGTACAAAAGTGAAATTTCTAGTGAGTGGTGCTAGAAGTGTGTTCAGTTTTATCCTAAACAAATGAATGTGAATCTGGTAACATTCGTTATGTTGGTTGTTGTACATATCATGGAGGCTCAGAAATGTACATGTGTGGCTAATGAGTGGTGCTATAATGCGAATGCTATATAGCGTTTGAAAATAATGTACCACTCACTGTAAACCTACCGCTAGTGTTTATGAAAGCAAACATGAGATGATAAAGCTTTGATGAGGAAACAATGCAATTTTATCTTGCTTTTACAAGCCTTTTTTATTTGGGTTTCATGGGACTCATACCCAAGTGTACCATACCACACATAGTGCACCTATACCACGTTGTACCAGGTGAGCTACTGAGCAAGTTTACTACATCAGAAAAGCCATACATATGGAGCTGGTTATGTGATGCAAACATCAAAATGTATTAGTTTACAAATCATGTATTATGGTAACAGTTTGAGGTCATAAATAGTATTGTGCAAGGAACCACGCAAAACTAGGCTAAGTCTTTATTAATCAATTATCTGCCCCTGTAATTACAAATTTGTGAAAAGGAATACAAGTTGTTGGTGTTTCCGTGCCTCTAGTGCTCATTTCAATTGGAAACTGCAGTGAATTGCATGTATAGGTATACACTTTTGTAATATTGCAAAAATGTAGGTAGAGGCACATTTTTCCAATGAGCCTGAAAATTATGAAAATGAAGATTGTTGAACATTGTAAACCTGTATTTTGTGATGTTGGTCTTAGTTCTCTAGTGCTTTCATTCAGCCAGGTTCAAGAATCCTCATCTATATATGTGTTTCAGTGCTCATGTCTCTGAAAGTCATCCTCACCACATCTGGTGTAGAGGAAATCTATCCTCCACTATTACAAGTAATGTTGTAAATTTTTCTCAAAAGGGTTTCTCTTGCCTACGCAAGTGATGAGGCTAAGCTAAACCTTATGTTTATTCAGGACATTCAGGAAAAACCCATATACTGAAACACCAGCTGCCCTTCACCATTTTATATTTTTAGCAGGTCTGAACAGTCCCAAACCCATGCTACCTCAACCATGCCATAATACTTTCCCCTCTCCCATTTTCAAAAACATTTATCCCTCTCTCTGGAGTTTATATGACTTGAAACTATTGCAAAAATGTGTCTGTCTGTTTCCTTTTTAGGACTAAGACCCTTCTGTCTTTTTCATTCTTCACTAATGCAATGGGCACCAAGACACACATCTGAACTCTTGTACGTAAAAGTCAAATAAATCAGGTTGGGATACATTATGCTACACCGACTGTTAAGAGTGCCTATGAGATGTTTGTAATAGTTGGCATTGTCGAGAGTGGAGAGCCCCAGAGTCTATACACACGATAAAATAAGGTTCCAGATTCCCAGTCTGGCGCATTTCCTTTTGCAAACACCTCTTTTCATGCTCCCCCTCTGCAGACCCTCATGATGTATTGACTGTGGTGCTATCCATGCTTCTTGCTCCAAACTAAAGGGCAGTAGAGTGGAATACAGGAGAAGACATTATATTCCTATTATTTGACATAGTGAAGATCATTTATTAGAAGTTGCTTTATTCTAAATGATACTATTTGAAAGCCATGCTAAACTATTATATAGTTAGGAACTCATTCCCTTCTTTAAGTTTCAACTTTTGTTGTTTTTAAGAATGATTATTCTAGAAAATTGTTAATGTATTCCAATTTTGATTCCTAGGAAATGCATAAATGTAAATATTGATCTTAAGTAACTAGAAGGTTAGTTTAGTAATTTAGTAATTGTGAATGAATGAGGTGCAGTTTAGCTAGTTAGCAATATACACTTTTGTGTTCTGTTGATGAAGAATGAAGAAAGCTTACCAGAAAACTTTACTAATTTAGCCGGTTTATTAGCTGACAGTTTTGCCTGACAAAACTACATTTCCCATCATTCTCTATGGTGGCCTGAATATGATCAAATATCCAGAAAAAGCACTAATTATACACCTAATGTGAACCTTTTGCTATGCATTAGGTTGCATTAGCGCTAAAAGCTTACTGTGATATATTTATATTATACAAATATATTATTATTAGATATTATTAATTTCATCCACTTGAACGCACTATTATGATTTCCAAACTATGGATGTATGGACTTCCAACAAGGTATTTGAACGAGGTATTTGACTTGCTTGTAAAGAAATGTACTCATAATTGCTTATAAATCACACATTATTTTACCCTATATCTCCTTACTTTTTTCCATCTTGAAACTTGTAAAATCTAATAAACCACCTACTTTTCACACTGTGATGTGAGTGACCTATCTATGGGACATAATGAACTGTTTTAAACTGATAGTATGCATGGTAACACAAACTATAGTCAACACTTTTTAAAAAACAAGCAGTAGCTTTGTGTTTGTGTATTTTAACAGATGATACTGATAGGTATATGTGTTTTATGAGACTTTAGAACAATAAAAGGACCCTCATTCCTGCTCCTTAGAAAACAAACCAGAACTCATCCTTGAGGCAAAGGTCAGTAAAAGTTCAGATCAATCCAGCACCAAGAATCTTTCTCTTAGTAGAACTATTAGGACTTTTGTCCTGTCAGCACATTAATTTCTAATATTGCTATTCATAACAACTGGTTTGTTTGTCCATGCAGTATTGCATGTCTTCCAGAAACTTTCTTGATGAAACGTCATTCAGTATTGGAAGTGTTTTGACACAACTGCAAACAGTATTATAAACTGTCTGACTCTGCATTTGGCTCTGCATCACGCTGACAAGCATGACAATGCTTTATAATTACATGTAATATACTGTTTATTTTAGCATTAATCTCCACTTGCAGAACCCTGCAAACATTCTGGAATTGTAACTGTGGGTTCAGAATTCCACATTATCTCCGCTGCAAATGGGCTGAACGTGAAGTCATGTTCCGTGCTTAATGTTCCGCGTTTATATTAGCTGAGCTGTTGTCTTAAATGTGTTTAACAAGAGGTTTTTAACGGTCAAACTACCACAGAGTGTGGAAAATTAACAATTAACATCTAATTGTTAAAGCTGAACAACATGGATTAATTCAATTTATTTTATTTTGTTTTAGTTTTAATTTTAATTACATTTTATTTATTTTTTAATGCAGTGCCCTGACTCTGGGGGACATTGTGATAGGTAAAAATACTATATTTCAATGCTTTTGCAAGTGATCACAGTTTCTCAGCCAACGAAAAGGTTTTGCAAGTAAATGCAAGAGTACTGAAATATATATTTTTTCATATTCTTTCCATCACCATGTCCCATTAGGGTCTCCGTATGACTTACATGGTGTTCTTGGTGAGATAAGATGACCAAGTGTCTAAAAGATGACTAAAAGTTCTTCACATTGCACCACAGTGTAAATACTAATGCTGTACACCATGTCTAATAACATACATTATTATAAAATCATGCATACAGTGTCATATACTGTTTCAATTTCATGTTTGACTTTTTTCCATTTTATTAACAGAAACATGAGTGAAGAGAGGAAACAATGAGCCAAGACCTGGGAAGGAATATGAAAAGCTGCATTCAAACTTGGCTGTCCACTCAAAAAACATGTGGAGATATACATTGTGACCTGATGTGACTTGGTGATATTGGCCACAACACAAAATTATCTGATATGACACTCTTCACCTTCACATGCACCATATGTGGTTTGCTCTCTGGCGAGCTGGCTGTGATTTCTTCCATGGTGTAAAAGACTAATACACGGCCATACCACATTAAAGGTTTGAGTGTGAAACCAAAACCCTTTAATATAAATTGAGATTCCAAATGTCATTCATCGTGCGTTTGATCAGCCATTTTGATTGTTTTTCATTGCTTTACCGCACAAATTCCTGTTGTTCGAGTGCCATCAGTGTCTCTTTTAATATTACAGAGAACACCGGCTCTTGTCCCAGTAGCACACAGCACAGGCAACAGACATTTGGAATTATTTAGCACTTCAGTTTTTCTCATGACTACAGAGAGATCTCATCTCCCGCTCCTCCTCCTTTCATGCACATGGAACAAGTCTTAAGAAAATGTGACAGGTTTTTGAGAAAAACTATTTTCTGTCAATCGTCTTCATAATGCATAAAGCAGTAGTTCACCCAAAAACTAAAATTCTCATCATTTACTCACCCTCATGTCATTCCAAAACTGTATAAGAAGATATGTTGTATAATGTTCAGCCGTTTTTGTCCATAAAATAAAAAGTCAATGGGGTCCAAAATGAGAAAACTAGAAAAAAAAAAAAACAGCCATTCAGGTTTAATAAATGACAGAATTTTAATTTTGGGTGAACTATAAATTTAAATCAACAGTAGTTTTAACGTATTTGAATACTGTCCTCATAAGAATTTCCCACCAACGTTCCACTCCTACGCACATGTGAGCTTCTCTGACAAAGCACACCTCTGTTTGTCCGTGTCTATGCATATGTGTGTGTGTGTGTGTGTGTGTGTGTGTGTGCGTGTGTGTGTGTGTGTGTGTGTGTGTGTGGTCCAGCCAGACCAAAACATGTGGACACAGTTAGAGATCGATTATTTTCAATTGTTCAATGATCAAAAAATATCTCAGAACTTAGTTCACCGCCCTCTTCAGAGGCAAATGGATTCTAATGGCATTCCCTGGTTTCTTGGGGAGCGGGTCCGGTGTTTCCGTATTTCACGGATCTCAATGGTGTGACAAACGCAATCTTCACTGGAATTCCTGGCAGGGAGATCAGAGGATGTGATTTATTGGGATGTACTTTCTGTATCATCGGGGGATGGGAGAAGCAGCAGAGGCAGCCCCCTTTGATAAGGAGTGTGCGGGGAGTGGGGTCTGGTGCTCTCCTTAGCCTTGATTCAGCAAAGTTGATCCCTCTGGGGGTTTGGACAGGCTGAAGCACGTGCCCCGTGTCACTTAGGTTAATATATTACCCTTAAGTGCTAAATGCTCTGTTTAGCATTAGCATTGTGTTACTGTTAACCTCTCCTGTGTTCTTCTGCGGTACACCAGAGAAAATGTAGTATACATTGTTGCTGGAAGCCTGTTTCACCCTTTCAAAACTATTTGCTGTTGTTCAAAGGCTTTAATTTGTTTTTGATTTAACATTAATTCCTTGATGGCCTCCACTCCAGTTCAAGCTTCCATTGAATTCCTAGAGCCAACTCAATTTCATCTATAAACCTGTGTCCAAGAACACACAGCCAGTTTTGCCTTTTCTTACTGTTTTTATTCGTCTGATGTACTGTGTGGTTTGTCAAAACCCAATTTACAACAGAGAACGAAATGGAGACTCTTAATGTAATATTTTCACTTGATTTTTATCTTGTTCTCTATGGAAGCCTGCTTTAATACAAGCAATTGTGAAATTAAGTTTAAAATAAGAAGTAAAGTCACATTGTAAGATATAAAGTTGCATTGTCACAATTCTAAAAAACAAAGTTACAATTGCGAGATGAAATGTTGACATTACGGTAAATTAAAGCAATAAGCCCCAAGAAGCCATGGTTTACAGTGAATGTATAACAGCTAAGGGGCGTTGTTAGGCACGACGCGAAGCGGAGTTTATAAGCGGGGCTTATTAATTTTATAAAACTCCAAAAACTTTTATATTATTCCGGTTATTTAATAAAAACAGTATTCTTCCACCAAACAATGTAGTTCCTCTGAATCAGTTGTGGTTGCAACAAAGTGGTTGCCAAGCAACACACAAACATAAACAGAGGTGTATGTTTGTAGAGTAATTTACAACAGCTTCGAACGTGGCTCAGCCAATCAGAATCAAGGACCGAAACTATCCGTTTTATAAAAAGTCACAATTACCTATTTTTTGTGCCCAAAGTATACTTCATTACGTGTGTACTATGCTGATGATAAAATTTGTGTCACACACGCTGTATTATCGGGACACATGATGCAAAACAGCCCCAGTAGTCCCACCCCAAACTTACACCATTGGTTCAGCAAGTGTCATTATGTTCAACCCAGTTCGGCCTCTCAAACAAATGTTGCAATTATGTGTGGTGCTGCTAGTGGTGCAAAAACAACACACTTCACCTTTAAGGAGTTATTTATACAAGATCCAAACATTAACCAACATTTTTTTGTTGCTCTGACTGTAGAGCATGATTTTAGCAATGTGAAAGTCAAGGGATTGAGTCCCAGGGAATGAATGAACTGACTAAATGTATCTTGAATGCAATGTTAGTTGCTTTGGAAAACAACTTCAGCCAAATGCACAAATATAACTTAATGAAGTTAGGTTGATTCACTAATTTTTGTAATGTACCAGTTAATTTAGATGAAACCACAGTTTGTAAATTTTGACAAAACTTTTTTCTTGTACTAAACCAAATAACTGACTTGTCTCTACATGTGTGTACTCAGGTTTATGATACAGCAACTTTGCATTGATACATTGTTTTAAGGGCCTCTCATGCACCCACTTTTGAACATTTCTACAAGCCTGGTGCTCCCGTTCAGAGAACGCTAATGAGAGAAACTTTAAGGCCAGCCTTTGTGGGCTCTGAATTTGAGTTTGAACTCTTGCCATTCTCACCACAAAAGCCCGAGCCAAGTAATTATGTGATTCATTTTTGGCAGTCCTGATACCGAAATTTTCCCTTCTGCTCCCATAGTCTCTTTCTATTGATTTCAGTGTTCCTCTCCTTGTTTTGCTAACATGACCCCAGAGACCTAAAGTGTTTGCTATGCTCTGAGAGACAGTGTAGAATCGAGAGTTCTGGAACACTGGTTTGTGGAGGTTTTTGGGTTGATCCATTAGGTCCTGATATATTTTAGTATTTGCATGTGTTTTATGGTCGTAATGTACTGAGCCTGGCACATGACATGTGGGTAAAAAAAAAACAGAAAAACAAGAGATCATAGCCATATTGTACTAATTTGTTCCCTTGCTTTACTTAAATTGTGGCCACTAAATTAAAACAAGGGAACAAATTAGTACAACATGGCCACAAATTAATAAGTCATGGGAGTGAATACTTAATTTATAGTCACAACATCTATTTTTCTTCCACGTGTCATGTGCAGGGCTCCATTGTAATGCAATGAGAGTAGTGTTAATTTTACACTTTAGGCAAATTGTTTTTTTTTTCTTTCTCTCATGCACATCAGTAGTGCATTTATTTGATGAAAGCAAAAACAAAATAAAACAATAATATTGTGAAATATTTTAATATGTAGTTGATTATTGTGATTCTTGTCACATGATCTTCATAAATCATTCTAATATGCCAGTTTGGTGCTCAAGAAACATTTTCTATTATTATTGTTATAATTATTATTATAATTATTATTATTGTTGAAAATTTTTGCTGCTTAATATTTGTGGAAACTGTGGACTGTTTATTTAGCTTTGCCATCACAGGAATTAATTACATTTTAAAATATATTAAAATATAATTAAACTTTGACCCATAGTGTATATTAATTAAAAAATTGTATCAGCATTTAGCAAAAAATACAATGAAAAAAAACCATGAAATAACAGCTCCTGAAAACATTATCCATATTTTAAAGTGTTGTTATGGAAATGTGACTTGTGCATTCACCTGAAATTATGCATAAGTTGTATACTGTATGATCAGTGTTGGAGAAAGTTACTTTTAAAAGGGTCATATGATGCAATTTAAATTTTTCCTTTCTCTTTGGAGTGTTACAAGCTCTTGGTGCATAAAGAATATCTGTAAAGTTGCAAAGACTAAAGTCTCAAATCCAAAGAGATATTCTTTATAAAAGTTAAGAGTCAACCACGCCTACCTAAAACGACTCATTCTAACACGCCCCCACATGTCTACGTCACGATGTGGGAAGATTTGCATAACGCCGCCCAAATGTTCACGCAAAGAAAAAAGACGTAACTTTTATTCTCGCTGTAGTATTGTTGTTGCCACCACCGCCATGTCGTGAAGGCGCTGTGTGTTTCGTTGTGAAAGCGAAACTACTTTGTTTGGCCTTCCAAAAGAGGACGATATCCGCTTCGTCATGCCTAGAGCTGATCCGTGCTGGTCGCTGAGGAAATACATCAACTTCGCTCTGTGGATCGCCAGATCGGCTTTCACCGTGGACGAAGCGGAGTCCAGCCTGAGGTCGTCACATGTGGTTGCCGCAAGCCCGCCGGACGCTCCTTCGTCGAATCCGCCGGCCGCACCATTCTCAAGCCCGCCGGCCATTCCTCACTCAAGCCGGCCTCCGCTCACTTTTTTAACCTTAAACCGCATAAACACATTTCATTACACCAAATACACAAAATAATGTTTTTTTTAGCAACATCATATCACCCCTTTAAAAGTAATGCATTACAATATTGCATTACTCCCTAAAAAAGTAACTTTACTTACTTAACTTAAAGTTACTTTTTATGGAAAGTAATCCGTTACATTACTTTTGCGTTACTTTCGTGTTACTTTTTAAATATGAGCAGGGCTTGATTGTTTTTAATATAAGAAGTTATATTTATAGCAAATGTAAAAGCCCTTTCACACCAAAAAGTGTAATGAATAAACCTCAGGCTGAAGGAAAAGTAAATTCATGTCTGTACAGTAGAACGCAGGAGAAGGTTCAACACTCTTCAGCAATAAAAAAACAATGAAGCACAATTGTTAGTTTATCTAAAGTCATTTTTGATTATTAGTATGGTTGAACTGGATCATCAAAGGTCAGCAGCAAAGACATTGGTTAATAAAATGGGATTCGATACATTTGTGTTATTTAACATATGTAATTATTGCAGGTTTGCGTCATATTCTGAGTTTGCATTTCACTGTTTTAATTAATTTTGATGAATACTAAATCTGTTTTTTGTCTAGAAGAGTCTAGGACTACAGTAACATCATGTTCACACAGCACACACAACTCCTCTGCACTTCCGATTTTTCCCAATATGGGGACAGGAGACTTGTCAGTCAATAAATGAGAAAACAAAGTAACTGGCATTACTTTTTTTTAAAAAAGTAACTTGTAAATTAAAATAGTAGTGCGTTACTTTACTGGTTACTTTAAAAAAGTAATCTGATTACGTAACTCACATTACTTGTAATGTGTTACCCCCAACACTGTGTATAATACAGGATATGTTTGGTTGAGTTAATTAACCCACTAGCAAAGTGCATCACTTCACCCTTCAGCTTGAGTGCAAGTATAGGATGATCCACAACATTATGACTGGATTTAAATTTTTCTTCTTATAAAACATTGTTGACAAGGTAAAAAAAAAATCCTTTATTAGTGCTTTGACTGACGTGATAAACACTGGATGAGAGGTAGCCATTGCCATCTATATTTTGACGGGATGAGATAACCAGCATTGAGAAGAGGACATAGCAACATGAACGGGTGGCCAGTTCAAAAGAAAGGGATCCATCTGTGTAAACAACACCTCGTTGAGGGGAATTATTAATTAACCTCAGTCATTTGCCAAGGATTTATCTGATCCCCCTCCCTCCATCTGACTCCAGACTGGAGGTATTCAGTGTGGTAAAAACTGCATGGATGTTTGCCCTGTCTGGATAGGGCCCTCGACCAAGTTGACCATAAATCTCTCTGACGCCCACTTACAGCGTAGACTTCTCACCACAACCACCAGCCGCCCCCACCCCTGTCTGAGAAGAGAAAGAGAGGGCCAATGTGGTTACAATTTATTATTTCATCAACATACTGTCAAAGAACTTGCGCCTTTTTATCCATTCCCTGTAAAGTTTGGGAAAGAGGGGTTCATCTTTTTTTCCTGCCTTCAAGAATGTCAGCAATGCTTCCCAAGAATCCCATATTGTTGACTTTGGTGTAGGATGAAAGGTCTAGCTTCTCTGTTCTCTCTGTAGATCTTAAATGCGATTAGATGGCCTCGACATGATCAGATCCACAGAGGCTAGGACAGATTATGTGCTTCTGTTATTTTGAGGACATGGTTTGCAAATAAGAAAAGAGACTATGTAGAGTGAGGTATATGCTTTTTGCCCAAGGGTAGCAAGAATTCAGCCCTGAATAGGACGTCCCTTCGTTGATCAAATCTTTACACACATTTATGAGATCTACTGTCTCAAACAGGTGGTGTGAACCACACTTCTTCTTTCACAGTGTAGTTTCTTACTACTTTGAAACAATAAGTCACAGATATCTATTTTGTTCTACTATAAATATTTAAAATGCACAGTTGTCCTGAAAATAATTTACTCATTGTCATGTTGTTCCAAACCTGTATGGCTTTATTAATCATGACTAGAACACAGCAGGTTTATGTCAGGGATCAGTAAGCTTCACAAATGAATTATGTACACTGAAAGAAAATTGGCGTAGAAACAATTTTCATACAGAAATTGCTAATAAATTTCACAAATAATTACAAAAATGGCAAGTAACAGTGAATTAAGCATCACATTTTGAAGTGGAAATACTGAAATAGTAAAAAATGGTATCTGAAATAGTATCTTGTAAAACTCTAATAATCTTTATTTACAACTTTGAAAAAAAAAATTTTTGCAGTGTAGCCTACAGCAATTTTGTAAATTGTGGGTAATTGCAAAGATTTGACTTAACAGAATGAAAATCATTTACAAAGCAGACATTATTACTTCTTTAATGAACTTTAATGGTGCTTTTTTTTTTGCTCATTTCGTAGCATAAAAGTATTAATTTATTTTCATTAATGTTGAGTACAGTTCTTCGAACATTTTTAAAACAATTATACAGGTTTGGAATGACGTAAGGGTAAGTAAATAATGACAGAATTTTCATTTTGGGTCAACTATTCCCTTCATTAATTTTCCTTCATTTTAAGGAAGTTTAATTTTCTAGGGATATTTCAAACTAATTTTCCATGAGTAGCACACCTCCAATACAAATAGAAACACAGACTGCCTGACTTTTGCCAATATTAACATTCAAAATGAGCAGGAGAAATTCAAAGGCGCTATTGTTTCATGTTCCATCTTTCTTCTTGTTTTTCTCTCTTGCAGTAACGAACTTTTTCGTTTAGAAAAACACAACAGCGGAGTCCGAGGCATGTAGAGATGCTACCTTTTCTTTCAAGCAAGCGGGGCCCACCCAGATTGCTTTGACATGGAAACTTCTGCCACCATTAATGGAGACAGATATGTTACATTCTGAAGTATTTAGCTCAACCCACCTGCTTTCACTAAGAAAATAAAGCTTGAGAGAATTTCCTTCTCTGGAAAAATGGGCCATTGAAAACTTGATGTATTATTTGTGTTTTAAAAAAGGATACATTTTCACCATTTAATTCTACTGTAAATTAATAGTGGTGGGCTTTTGGAATAGCATCCTCCTTATGTTGCTAAACTCATTTATTATCAAAGGTCTGATCTGGTTGGCTTTCAGCTGTTATTCTAACAGTCTATCACTGCTAGTATCAGCGGTGTCTAACTTTGAATGTGAACCATTTTTTAAATAGGGTAACTTGTAATCTGTAACCTATTACATTTCCAAAGTAACCTTCCCAACACTGACCATTAGGCATCGCTATCTTGGTAATTTAGTAATAAGATTACATTTCAAGTGATTCTTACTGAGAACTGAAAATGTTGTGCGTTATGCGAAGATTTTATGATTAAACTATTTTTTCTCCTCCTAACGCGGTCTGATATTTGGCTCACATGCAAACACATTCTGACCAAGGGGAACTACAGATTCCTTTTACTAACATTATTCTCTCAGATCCGTATTTTGAATGAGGTTAATTAAATTTCTTGCTGTGAATACCAACCGTCCCTCTACGCTTTAATTGGTGAGGAAGAACAGAGTCATTTCCACCAGGTGGGGGTTCAGGTTTAGCCATTGTAAAACCGGATAAGGGATGTTTCATTAGAGGCCTATAGCGATGACTCAAACCGAAGTGGGTACAAACCGAAGGGGTGTATCAATATGCCCATTGTTGCAGAGGGCGTAACAGCCCCGAATGGAGTCTGTGACCCTAGTGCAGGATTTCACATCCCCTCCAGAGCGTTCACACACAGCCTGGCGTCTTAGCAAGGAGATTGTGACCATGTCAAATGACTCCTATCAGCTGAGAATCAGAGACAAATTATAAGATCTCTTGCTGCTCCTGCAGCATTTTCATTAATATTTGTTTGACTTTGCTTGAAACTGTCTGCCACAAATTTTCGTTTTTATTTATGCTTGTTGATTCTGAGGTCTACTGTTGGTAGCACATTTATGTAATCATCTCGTTTATTTGGATTTTAAATATGATCCATTTTCATATTCATAAGACTGATAAAAGATAACCCTAAGTTACATGTCTACTTGCAAAAAATATAAAATAGCAAGTATAAAATGTAAGATTAGTTGTAATAAAAGATAGAGACTTAATGTTCAATCATTTACTTTTGTTTGTTAGTTTAACACAGAATAACCATGACACATAATAAAGAATAAGAAATGTATCACCATACAAGTAGCCGTAAATGACTACATTATGGCCCGGTTTCACAAACGGGGCTTAGCGTAAGCCAGGAATTAGGCCTTAGTTAAATTAAGATATTTAAGCAAC
>NW_015548214.1:1655539-1656975 GCF_001515605.1 Sinocyclocheilus anshuiensis | reverse complement strand
GCTGTCAGCGCCGTCAAAATAAAAGTCTGTCGCGCCATCAAAATAAAAGTCCCGTCTCGAACGCGTTGGCCAAACAGGAAAACTTATCAGCCAATGCCGATATTTAAAAAAAATGCCAAATATCGGCCGATATATCGGCCTTGGCGATATATCGGTCGACCACTAACTAACACATGTAATTTTTTTCAAAAACAGTACTACAAACTACATCTCTAAGTGTCTATAATGCTAAACACACACAATCTTGCCATATTTAGACACTCTGGACGGTTAGTGAGTACAGCCAGACAGATACTGGGATAGATTAGTGCTTCATGCAGAGGATTGTGGGTGATTAGGGATTTAGCCTACCTGGTAAGGGCTCATCTGTGAGAGGGGAGAGCAACATGGAAGGAAAATCACAGATCATTGCAATGTTAATTTCCAGATTAGCTAAACACATGCATGATTTGATGACACATGGGATTTATAACACAGACGACACACTGAAATATTCCATGTATTGAAATCAACCGACTGACCACATGGATTGTCATTTAATGGTTTCAATATAAACAGAAATATTAAAGATTTGAATGCAAACGAATGTTCTGACTTAAGGCTGATGATACACGGGGCAACTTTTTGAGCAATGTTGCCGGGCAACTTTGGCTAATGTTGCCATCAATGGGCAACAAGGTGATACACAGGGCCCACAACCTATCTAAAGTGTCCAGATAGAAATGTGTTACCCATTCTCAATTTGAAAGTGCCCAAGCAACGGGGAGCTCAAAAAAAGTTGCCCAGCAAAATTGCTCAAAACGTTGCCCCGTGTATCATCAGCCTGAAGGCAGCGTGACGTGAGACCACCTTGGTGCTTTATAAAGGCTACCACCGTCATGTTGTCCAAACGTACCAGGACGTGGTGCCCCTTTAAGGCTGGCAGGAAAGACTTTAGGGCTAGAAAAACCACCATCATCTCGAGGCAGGTAATGCCTTTTACAGCGCCCCCCAACCTGAGTTGGAGGCATCTGTCGTGACAACTGTCCTTCTGTGAATCATCCCCATGGCCACGCCCCAACGGGAGCAACGGGAGTTCTTCCAGGGGGTCAGGGCTGATACACAGGCCTGACTCACCCTGATATGCTGACGCCACGAACGCCACGCATGGAATGGAACCCGTGGTTTCAACCAGCGCTGAAGGGGGCGCATACGCAGCAGACCCAACTGTAACACTGGAGACGCTGCTGCCATGAGGCCCAGCATCCTTTAGCCTCCGTATGGCCAGAGCTCGTTCTGGCGTGACTACATTTGAGCTTTGAGCTGAGTCGAAGATTGTTCCCAGGAACGAGATTCGTTGGCTGGGAAGCAATGAGCAAAATTGACCCTTGACCCTGAGTCCCAGGCACTCCAGGTGGCTGAGGAGGAGGGCTCTGTGAGATATTAGTTCTGCCTCC
>NW_015548214.1:1649583-1655409 GCF_001515605.1 Sinocyclocheilus anshuiensis | reverse complement strand
GCGAATCTCAAGAATGGCCTGTGACGAGGGGCTATCTGGATGTGAAAGTATGCATCCTTCAGGTCCAGGGAAAAGAACCAGTCTCTCGAGCGAATTTGCGCGAGGATCTGTTTCAGTGTAATCATCCTGAATGACCTCCTTACGAGGGCGCGATTCAGGTGTCTGAGATCGAGGATAGGCCGGAGGCCACCTCCGAGTAACTGGGAGGAGAGAAACACTAGAGCAGGGGAGGCGGGACTTAGCGACGCACACACAAATGCTAAGCTGCCCGCGTTTCACTTTGATCTGCCTGGGAGGATTAAGCTGCTCGTATAACGAGGTGCAACGATCCCCATGTGTAACACACACTGGCAGATTAAGCACGCATGATGTGTGTAGAGGTTTGCTCAATTCTGATCTTTTAAAGCCCTGCACGAACCAATGGCCTTGCAGTTTCACTGCGTGAATGAAATAGGCTTCAGTTCAGGAGAAAAAAGGCTTTTTCCCATATGCGTCTTAAGCAAGACGCAGTACGAGTGAAGTATCGAAACGGAACTAGCGGATCTGCAAATCTTGCATAAAGCACTATTCTGAGTCGGTTTCAGTGTAGCAATTCAAACTGTCCAGCAAAATTCTCTCAATCGGTTCGTGATTCAGTCTGAATCATTCGGACAGAACGTTCAGTTGTGATGAATTGTGATGAATCTTGAATTAATCACTCTTTTGAATCGTTTCGTTTCAATTAATTAGTCAAATAGGTAGGCAAAATGGTCTCAATACGATGATTCATAAATGGCAAAGAGTTGATTCTTTTCGATGAAAAAGGCCCGGATATCTCCACCGAATCAGTTCGCGATGCAGTTTGATCATTCGGGCAGTTCACTCACTCACTGGATTGTTTGGAACGGCTTCTTTCAGTTAAAACAAGCTGATACTTCGTAGTTCGTACCCCACTGGATGAAGTGGATATGTATGTGCAATCAAGTGAAACCAGACTTATGTAAATGCATCCTATCGTTAGCCTAACCTGAAGACGATTTTTATGAAGTTAAACGCCTGCACACGCATCTTGTGAACGCCTGTATTGCAGGTATGTTTTTCAAACAAAAGCATATCATATTAGTACACAAACACTTAAACATTGCAGTATGGCATGACATTAGGCTACATGCCAGTATTGCAGTACCATGGTATTCTTTGATTTGAGTACCAAAAAAATACCAAGTATATATAATATCATTAAATATCAGGGTATTATATCAAATACCATACCACCACCTGATACTGTTACACTACAATGGTACTGGCAAAACATGGTACTTTTTGAAAATTCACATATGCGAATGAATTAGTAGATTTAGAAATATTAGGACTATATTTAACAGTAAATATTGTACATTTACAGATGTGATGATGAATATTAAGATTATTATTGATTCTGTTGAACAAACACATTGAATAGAGAGGATTGACCAGTTAAACCTGTGTTGAATGGATTGAGGATTTCACAGAAGATATCCTGTAATTAACAGAACTATTCTCTCCTTGTTTAAGAGGATAAAAATTTGCTTTAGAGGAAGATTAGGGTTGGCTGACCTTCTGCTTACATGCATGCCTACATCTAATTACAGCTAATGAGTGTCATTCAAGACAAGGCCTGTTAATATAAAGCTTGGTTATTGTACAGTTTGTGTATTTTTTACCCACCAGTTCTTACCACTTTTCATTAACCCAATGCTGTTTAATTTAGTTTATTTATATAGCACTTTCACAATACATATTGCTCCAAAGCAGCCTTAGGAGAATAAAGTCAATCCAAAGGCAACAGTTGCTAGGGAAAACTCTAAAATGATTTAATAGGATCAGGAAGAAACCGTGAGAGGAACCAAATTTCAAATTAGTCTGCACATATTTAAACAGTGGCGTACCGTGGGGTTTCAGTCAGGGCCTTCAGTAAGCAACTGTAAACTACATACATCTTACACATCTCTGTTACAGCTACCGCAGCAATTTGCATACAATGCGCATTAGGGCTGCACGATTATGACAAAAATCATAATTGTCGATTATTCCCTTGAAAATGTAATTGCGATTATTAAATACGATTATCACAATTTACAGTGAATGATGTTTATACCATTGTTTGATGCAACTGCATGCTGTATTTTTATATGAAAATAAACAAGCTGAAAACACTCTAACTGAAAAACCTTTCGTGCTTTTCTATAGTATTAAGCCTCAAATGTCAAATATACATCGGATTGGTTTCTAATTTAAATTATAAAAAAAGTAAAAATATGAATGGTATTATAATGTTATACTAAAACTAAAGCAATGGGAAAACCTTTAAGATAACATGTAGAAAGAAAAAAAACATATCTTAAGCGTGCAGAATAACATAAGTGGACTTTGAACGATTAATTGCCACTTTGAACGATTACGTAATTGTGGCATCAATAATTGTAATCGTGATTAGAAATTCAATTAATTGTGCAGCCCTAATGCGCATATTATTCCGCACACAGGCTCTTCAACAGCAATGACAGCTGATCAACAATTTCAACAGTAGGCTAGATTAGGGTGGGTTAAATGCAGAGTCCCAAATCTCCCAACATGGATCAGTAAAAGTAATTCGCCAATACATGGATCACAATGCACATTCACGTCACTCTAAAATGACGATGTGCCCACAGCAGCAAAACTGTACAAATGCTGGACATCCACACACCACAGTATTATCAACGCTGGCAGGGGTTTCACTCAGGGCCTTCAGTAAGCAACTGTAAACTACATACACACATCTTACACATCTCTGTTACAGCTAACGCAGCCATTTGCATATAATGTGCATATTATGGGCAGACACAGGCTCTCAACAGCAATGACAGCTGATCAACAATTTCAACAGTAGGCTAGATTAGGGTGGGTTAAATGCAGAGTCCCAAATCTCCCAACATGGATCAGTAAAAGTAATTCGCCAATACATGGATCACAATGCACATTCACGTCACTCTAAAATGACGATGTGCCCACAGCAGCAAAACTGTACAAATGCTGGACATCCACACACCACAGTATTATCAACGCACCACATACACCTCCATAACAATGTGCATGACACAATACTCGTCAAATAATAAAGCACTCACCTGTCACTTGTAAATAAAGTCCGTGCATCTGTCATTCCATGTCCCTTTACTCGTATTAAAAAGTAAACATGGCCAAATAACTTCTTGTGCTCGGTGCTAGCTGTTAGTCACTCATAGTTGCAATCTTTGAAATGGCGCACAAAACCTTTGTTAGCGAATTCAGTTTGGGGGTAGGTCTTCCTTTCTCAGTTATTCCTCTTTTGTCTGCAAAAGAGCGCCTTGAAAAAGGCATTTTTAATAGATCGGCAACAAGAACTGGTGTAGGCGCCGGCGACTGCGGCTGTCATTTTCTTCTTCTTCTGTTTTTTGGCGTGTTACATCCTGTGTGCATATCGCCACCTACTTTTGCTGTTATGCAGTCATGGTTTATTTATCAATTTATTCCTTGTTTTTGCTTTTCCTGTTCTTACACACGTATATACACAAATATTCCTACTTAAATAATTATTCGATGCTCCATCCCATTCCTTCTCCCCAGGCTCCACCTGGCGCTGCATGTTCAGCTCCTCCAGACTAAATCCGTGGTCTCCTAAAGATCCAGAATAGAATAGAGCATCCGCATTCTATATTTAAATCCTTTCACTTAACCCAGTAGTATATATGTATTTTATTAATATCCTGTATCCTTCTCTATCTCTGTTAAACTCATATCCTAATAAGTATTCCAAATCCTTATTTACCTTACCTTTTTTGTTTAAATATGATATTAATTCCTTTCTTTCTTCATCATACCTTGTACAATTATATATTACATGCTCCACTGTTTCTTTCTCCCCACAATTCCCACATAGACCAGTCTCATGTATTCCAGTTATGAACAGTGAAGCGTTCAATCCCGAGTGTCCAAGTCTCATCCTAGTTATTATAACCTCTTCTTTTCTATTTCTACCACTTACACTTCTTTTAGTATTAACCATTTTTTTATATTATATAAAATGCCTTCCCTTATTACCTGTATTCCATATGTCCTGCCATTCTTTAATAATATTTTCCTTAATGATAGTTTTAATTTCACATTTACTTAAAGGAACATTAAAATCTATTACTTCTCTTTTTAAAGCATTTTTTGCTAATTCATCAGCAGATTCATTACCAGCTACTCCTACATGTGCTGGCACCCAGCAGAATCCAACTACCACTCCTTTTCTTTGTATACGCCATAATAATGTAAATATTTCACACATCAAATCTTCTCTAGAAGATTGCCGAGTAACCAATGATGTTAAAACAGAAGCAGAGTCAGAGCATACCACTACTCTGTCTGGTCTTACTTCCTCTACCCATGTTAGTCCTATTATGATAGCAACCATTTCAACAGTATATATTGACAATTTAGATGTTAATCTTTTAGTTATGGATATTTTAAAATCTGGAATATATATTCCTACTCCTGTAAGCCCTGTTTTGGGGTCTTTAGATCCATCAGTATAAATGTGCACACGCATAAAATCTTTCCTGTATATACTTATTTACATTATATTTAATACTACCCATTTCCTCCCATTCTCTTTTCTTATCCAATATCTCTAGATCAATTTTAACATCAGGAATTATCCATGTTGGTACCTCTCCCCATACAGGTGACACACTACATTCTATATTTGTTATCTGATATTTCTCTGCTAACTGATTTATATTCCATCCATATCCTCTCCCTTTGTTATTTGAGTATTCCCAGCAATGATTTAAAATATCTTTAGCTATATGTTTTCCAGAATAACTCTTTAAAGACAACCAATATACCAAAGACAATTGAACTCTCCTCAAGCTCAATGGCATTTCATTTGCCTCTACTAATAACGCATTGATTGGTGTTGTTTTAGTTGCTCCTAAGCATATTCTAAGAGCTCTATACTGTATCCTATCTAGACTCCTTAATAATGTTTCTGATGCTGAACCATAAATCATGCATCCGTAATCTATTATAGATCTTATCAAAGCTTGATATATTGTTAACATTGATTCTTTTTCAGCACCCCATTCTTTTCCAGCTATTGCCCTCATCACATTTAAAATCCTCCTGCATTTTTTATCTATTTCCTCAACATGCTTTTTCCAGGTATATCTCGCATCTAACCAAATTCCTAGATACTTAAAAACCTTTACTTGTTCTAAAGGTTTTCCATACAATAGTAGTTCAATATCTTTAGAAACTTATTTTTTCCTACTGACCAACATATAACATGATTTATTTGTTGACATTTTAAAACTCCATTCTATACTCCATTTTTCCACCTTTTTAATAGCTGTTTGCATACTTGAAATCACTTGGGGTACATTTCGACCTCTCTTCCAAATAGCACCATCATCAGCATATAACACACATCCAACACCATATCCTAAATTGTCAAAAATATCATTAATCACAATGTTAAAAAGTATTGGACTTATTACACTCCCTTGTGGAATACCATTTTCTGCCTTAAAAACTGATGACTGACACGCTCACAAGACATACTACTATAGACAATTGTCAGTTTTTTTTTTATTTATTATAGTTTATTATCCATTTGTTTTTTTGTTTCATAAATGATTAACAATATAAACTGACCAAATCTTAAAGCAAAAAAATAAAAACAAAGCTTGAGCGTTTGAACATTTGATTTAACTGAAAAAGCATTTTTTTATACTCCATTTCACAACTAACCACGTTTTTTCATATACCAAAAAAAAAAAAAAAAAAAAAATTCATTTAAAT
>NW_015548214.1:1635175-1648736 GCF_001515605.1 Sinocyclocheilus anshuiensis | reverse complement strand
GGCAGGCAAACATCAACAACCCGATCTTCCTTCCTGGTATTGTAGTACTTTTAAAGTTTTCTCACCGATGAATGACACATGATGTAGCCCAGCGGTTTAGGCATCAAAATTCATAAAAGTTATATTATTTTGTGAAGATTATCTTGATGGACAAAAAACGTGCAAGTTTCATGAACTATGATTGAACACAGAGCTTATTTTTTGCGATAACCCAAAAGCCTATGGAAAAATCCTATTGGCTTTTTGTCGAGGGAACCAGTGTGATACTAACAGCCGATCCGCCTACAAAGTGACGTCACAGTAGGGCGGCACGATTATGACAAAAATCATAATTGTCGATTATTCCCTTGAAAATGTAATTGCGATTATTAAATACGATTATCAGTGAATGAAGTGAATGATGTTTATACCATTGTTTGATGCAACTGCATGCTGTATTTTTATATGAAAATGAAAACACTCCTTTAAGATAACATGTAGAAAGAAAAAAAACATATCTTAAGCGTGCAGAATAACATAAGTGGACTTTGAACGATTAATTGCCACTTTGAACGATTACGTAATTGTGGCATCAATAATTGTAATCGTGATTAGAAATTCAATTAATTGTGCAGCCCTAATGCGCATATTATTCCGCACACAGGCTCTTCAACAGCAATGACAGCTGATCAACAATTTCAACAGTAGGCTAGATTAGGGTGGGTTAAATGCAGAGTCCCAAATCTCCCAACATGGATCAGTAAAAGTAATTCGCCAATACATGGATCACAATGCACATTCACGTCACTCTAAAATGACGATGTGCCCACAGCAGCAAAACTGTACAAATGCTGGACATCCACACACCACAGTATTATCAACGCACCACATACACCTCCATAACAATGTGCATGATACAATACTCGTCAAACAATAAAGCACTCACCTGTCACTTGTAAACAAATTCCATGCGTCTGTCATTCCATGTCCGTTTACTCGTATTAAAAAGTAAACACAGCCAACAAAATAACTTGTTGTGCTCGGTGCTAGCTGTTAGCCATTCATAGTTGCACTCATTGAAATGGCACACAAAACTTTTGCTGGCCTTTGTTAGCGAATCCAGTTTGGCTGTAGTAGGTCTTCCTTTCTCAGTTATTTCTCTTTTGTCTGCAAAAGAGCACCTTGAAAAAGGAGTTTTTAGTAAATCGGCAACAAGATCTGGTGTAGGCGCCGGCGACTTCGCTGTCATTTTCTTTTCGTTGGATTTCACTTTCATACCTTGGAAATTCCTGACTAACTCTGGGGGTAGCACTGGGCACGTCGCTAGACCCAGAGGGCGTGCTGTCATTGAACGTAAAAATTTGATTGGCTGATGATTTCTGTCACTAATGCTCGTTACAAATCAGATGTGATGTCTTTCAGCAAAAGGGCAGCACTATCTGTAGCGCTGGCCGCAGACTATTTTTATGTGGGATATTCCAGTTTAACCTCAACGAAACTAATCATAGGCACTTTTGTGGACATTACACAAATGAAAATGATACCTAAATAATCAATAAAAACATTTTTCACACAATTAAATTTTTTATAGGGCCAACAGAGAAGGCCCTGATGGCCCTGACGGCCCACCACTGTATTTAAACAATTGTTTAAAGGCCAGATATGAACTGGCTATAGAATATTTACAATAATGTGATTGTTAAATAAATATAATAATTGTTGGTTAGAGTCCATCCACTGGATGTTTGTCAGTTGTCTTTATTGGTAGACCTGAGCTTTGTGACTATATTTGAGGAATAGTGTTTTATAATAGATTTAAAACCCAACAGGTGGCGAGATGATGAAATTGGCTTGACATGCTCAGATTTTCCAAATTTGGTAAGAACTCTGGCTTCTGTATTTTGAACCAACTGAAGCTTGTTTATGGAAACAGTAGGGCATCTTTTCATTGGGCTCCATCTTTTTGATGTGCATGTGGATGGTGGCACTGGTTCAGTGAAGTGTAGTGGAGACTCACTTACTGTCTGGACAAGACTTTATACAAAACTGAAATACATAAATTCCTAACATTTACAGATAAGTTAATAACCGTAAGATGTCAGTTATCTGTTGGGGAAAACATATGCCATAGTGCATGATTTGTGAGTTAATTCATTTTGCTGCTTGCATCACATAACCTGCTCCATATGTATGGTTTTTCTGATGTAGGCCTAAACTTGCTTGGTAGCTCACCTGGTACAGCGTTGCACTTACGAAGCAAGTCCCCTGAAACTTGATTCATGATAAAAGAGCTCAAAGACTTATAGAAGCAAACTAAAATGGCATGGTTGCTTTGCATTTTTTAACGGTATTGGTTAGGTTTAGGTTTTGGTTTAGTGAAGGTGGTACATTATTTTTAAACACGATAGAGTATTAACCTTTTAGCGACAGTCATCAGTCATTACATTTCCGAAGTACCATGATTGGTACAACAACTAATGTAATAAAATGTTGCCTGATTCACGTTCATCTGTTTTGAATGAAACTGAATGCTTTTAGCGCCACTCACAAGACATTTCACTTTGAATGGATTATGAAACATGCAAGAAGCAACATAATATCATTTTGCAGACATGTTGCCAAAGGCACGTATTTCCAATGAACCTGGCTTGGTAAAGTGACTTGACTGATGGAAATGTAACATGCACTGCACACAGACCCAGCTATTGATAATGAAATTTGTTGTTTATTATTTTCATTGTCAATTCTTAACAATTTTATGGAATAGCTGTTGCAGCTATTTTAAAAACATAGAATGAGGTAGGCCTATCCCAGTCCCTGCATTTCTAGGAAGCTCCTATTGCTGGAAAATATGTAATTGCGGTTGTCGAGCAGAACAAGAAAATGTGAATAGACAAAGAAATGCCCTCTGAATGTAAAGGGTAATTTTTAGCAGCCCTGTATATTTTCACAAAGCCAACAAAATCATGTAACATATCGCTGTGCTGCGACAATGAGCGCATTAACATTTTTCATCTGAACACTAGCAGGCCAAAGTACACAAGACAATTACGCTGCGTTCAGTCTCTTTAGTTGTATACAAAGAAAGCAATAGATTTTCCACCCTTTAGAACACTCCCATCCTCCCAGTGTCAGACGAAAAGCAAAATCATCTGTCCTTTTTCTTGTAAAAAATAAAAGAGATAGTCTCTTCCTTGTTTTTCTTACAGAATGTGAAAACTCTAGGAAGAGATTAAGGAGAGAGAGAATGACACAGGATGTGATTAGAAAAGACCTCCCGTTTATGATTTTGTATTAAAAGTGTGCCAAATATTTTCTCCATGGAAGGAATGTTGTTCTAACCAGTTCCATGTGAATGGTCTGGAGGGGAATGCAGTCCAATGGTTAGGCCATGGATTAGGTTTTAAAATGACTGGGAAAGAAGTATGTAGAACGAGTGAACATTAAGGTTTTTGTCTTATAATAATAATAATAATAATAATAAATATTAAATAGAAATGTCAGCAGTGAAAGAATCTGGTCAGATATCCTGTTTTCCTGCCTTATCTGAGGTCAAATGTTATCCATATATTTGTATTTATTTAATAGAATGAATAAATGATAGAAGGATGTACTCATAGCACTTTGGATGGGATAAATGCAGAGCACTAATGCCGAGTATGGGTCACCATACTTGGCCACATGTCACGTCACTTTCACTTTCACTTACATTCTTAGAAGTGGCATTCAAGTTCGTTCAGATGAGTTTAGCCAATGAAATGTCTTTCCAAATGGTTTATGAAAATTCTTTCAAGTCAAGGATATTGCTTGCTTTACAAGTTATTTACACAGACTCGGCCAGATGAACAGAGTACAGATAGATGCAGATGAAAGTGTTTGTTTGTGCTGGCATTTGGCTGTGATAAATCTCTGTTCCTGGTTTTTATGGCTCTTGACATCAAAAAGACAACACAATCTTCTGTATCTCTACTGCATGCCTTGCACAGGAGGTATGATAATAGCTAAAGTCTGTCAATTGGGCAAAGAATTAATGATGTTTTTACATATGGACAAAGAATTAGGACTGCTAAGCCCTTGGACAGGACAAAACAGAAATTTTGCCACATTAGAAAGTAGTAATGATGAAAAACAGCTGAATGTTTTTGACTTTGCTTTCAAGTCCAACACTATTTTAACAGTACAGTGGACATTAGCTAACAGGAGTGACAGGTATTTACACCATTCAGAAATCAATGAATGGCTTTTAAATTCTGATTTAATTCTTAAAATTGAATTGGGGTAGCAAACTCAACTGGGTGCAAATTGAGTCCATTTTATGTCAACAATTGTTCATTTGGTAGGGGTCAAAGTGGTTTCAACTCAGGTGTGCATTAGGCCCTGTCCACATGAACACGGGTATTTTCAAAACCGACAGGTTTTTTTTGGTTTTTTTTGAAAAACCGGAGATTATGGACTCAACTGGGTGCAAATTGAGTCCATTTTATGTCAACAATTGTTCATTTGGTAGGGGTCAAAGTGGTTTCAACTCAGGTGTGCATTAGGCCCTGTCCACATGAACACGGGTATTTTCAAAACCGACAGGTTTTTTTTTTTTTTTTTGAAAAACCGGAGATTATGGCTTGTGCACTCTGTTATCTCCTTTGTTTGATGTCAAATTTGTGCTCCGCTATCTCCTTTGTTTACATGAAACGAGTCTGTGCAATGGCGGACATAGCCAAAATATTGCTGCTAATAATATATTAATAATAATATGCTAATAATTTTTCAGGCTTCTGATTGGCCAACATTTACGGTTAGGGTTAGGCTATATCACCACCTGTTGGTTTGGCATGCTCTTGACAGCGCTTCATATTGTGTTTTCATGTGGATGGCGATTTTTTTTTCCTTGTGTGGATGAGATTTTTTTTTAAACAAAGGAGGAAAAACTCCATTTATAAAAATACCCGTGTTTGTGTGGACTAGGTCTTAGAGAACCAGCCATTGAAACGAACCTTGAGTCTACTTGAGTCCAACATGGGCAGGAATACAGTTCATATGAACTTTGGTACACTTTGCAATTCATATGAAAACAATCCATCCTAATTTACCAAAGTGAACTGCTATTCATAACGTGTCATATAATTTGTTTCTTTGAATGCTTCCGGTCACACTAATTATAGCATAAAGCGCTTCTCATAGCTGCTTGTCTCTGAATAAATTGCCTTTGGAGAGCAGCTTGCATTCTTTGCGTCTCTTGCAGTGTATCTTCTGTGATTTGTGTGTATAGTTCTGGTGATACAGTAAATCCAAAGGGACAAATACTTAAAGAACATGGTTAAATTGGCATTGTCTCCCCAATTACCTTCATATAGTGGAAATCAGTTTATCTCCAGCATGCTCCAACCCACAAACCTGGGGTGCGTTTCCCAAAAGCATCATTAGCTAACTATGATCGCAAGTTTCATTGAGCTCTATTGGTAATGATTGAAATTGCAACTTTAGTTGCTTTAGGGAAACGCACCCCTGGAAGATTCTTGTAATTCAAGACCTTGATTTGCTGGTTCAGGTGTGTTCAATTAGGGTTAGCAAAAGAAAAGGAAACTGGTGTGAAAATTAAAAGAAAAGTTCACCAAAAAAATGAAATTTATGTAATCTTAATCTCATGTTTTTCCAAACCTGCATGGCTTCTTTCTTCCCTGGAAGACAAAATAAGATATTTCTAAGAATGCTGATGACCAAATGGTTTGGTGACCTTTTTTGGTTTCCATTGGACATGTTCCACAAAAGAAAGATGTCATACAGTTTTGGAACGACACGGGGGTGAGTAAATGATGACAGAATTAAAATTTTTGAGTGAACTATCTCTTTAAGTTTATTTAACAGCTAGTGATGATTTTGACCATCTGAATAGAAAGTCAGTTGTTAGAAGTTTTTGTTCATTCAGTCACTGGACAACATTGATAATTCATAGGGGAAGATGGTCAGCTGCAAGACATGTTCTAGAGTCTAGACAAACAACACAAGACATCCCGTGAAAATTACTTATCCTAGTATTCTCTCTGGATCCAGCTCATCCATTTTAAAATAATAATTGAATTTGAGCAAAGGGGAACTCGCCAATCTAATTTTCTAACTGAGGTCCTTTCAGGTCTGTCAGAGCCCATGCAGATCCCCTCAGTTAACAGTGACGCTCTGTCAGTGAACAAAAAGAATTATGAGCATGCTTGTACTGTGGTCGGCTTTGTCATTATTGTGCCTCCTATTCAGTTGACCCTAGCTCCACCTTTAATCAAAATGCCTCTGTGAAACCTCATATTATTCTGGTAGACAATGACTTATTTAATGTTCAGATCTCAGGAGAAGATATCTGTGTTTGTTATTGCTCTTACTCATTCAGAGCTACAAGAACTTTCGTAGTCTCTAGTGCATGTACTGTAAACTTCTTAAATGATCAACAATTTTGACTTGGCACTTCCAATGACATTAGGTTTCAAGTGGTGGGCAATTTTAAAATGACCTTCATAACAATTTGCATGCTGTGTAAATGTTTGAATATACCATATGCATTGACCATCGTCTCCTCCCCTTCTTCTTCCAAGCTTTAACGAGGTCTTTTGAGAGATAATGTATACATATATTCCTATTTCCACCTACAGAACTGACTTTATGCAGATGTGAAATTTAATCAGCTTTCAGGGAGTTGAAATTGATGGTAAACCAGTTCTGCATTAACTAAAGCATTAACTAAATACATGCAGTATTTGTGAATTTGTGAAGATCTGTTTAATAAGAAGACGAAGATCTGCACACGAATAAAACCAAATTTCCTTCATAAATACCAAGTGTACAGTACAGTGTACACAGAAAAACAAGGTTCACAAGCAGGGGCGGACTGGCCATCTGGACATTCTGGAGAAGTCCAGAACGGCCGTCAGCCTGGCTGGTTCATCATCAAAGAAAAAGTGTCAGATTAAAGGGTTAGTTCACCCAAAAATGAAAATTAGATTGTGTTTTACTTACCCTCGAAGCATCCTAGGTGTATATGATAAAGCGCACGCATTCATAATAAAATATGCTTCACACGGCTCCGGGGGCTGAATAAAGGCCTTCTGTAGTGAATCCATGTGTTGTTGTAAGAAAAATATCCATATTTCAAACGCAATAAATACTTTTCTCTCACTTCTGGTATCTGTCATACGCGGAAGCCGTTCCGGCGGATGACTCAGCACGTATGTGCAGCGCGCGCGCCTCTGAGGTATACTAGTCTCGCGAGTTTGTTTATAGGAGCAAAGGAAGCAAAGTTTCCTTACTTTAGCAAAGGAAAACCAGTCTCCTCTTGGTTTATATCGAAATCCTCCGACATTTTTCTTTGCAAATCCTCGGTTTGTACTTCTAATTCGTGACTGGCGTTTTGTTTTGTTCTCTCTCCGCATTCGTCACTAATCACGCAACGCCGACGTACTACGTCATCCGCCGGATCGGCTTCCACGTATAACAGATACCAGAAGTGAGTGAAAAGTGTTTATTACGTTTGAAATATGGATATTTTTCTTGAATTCGCTACAGGAGGCCTTTATTCACCCTCCGGAGCAGTCTGCGGCACGTTTTATTATGGATGCGCGCGCTTTATTTGACGACTTGTGGACTGTTCAACTGCAACACCCGCTGACTGCAATGATAGAGCTTGGAATAGCCAGGACAATTTTTAATATAACTCCGACTGGATTAGTCTGAAAAAAGAATGTCATATACACCTAGGATGCCTCGAGGGTGAGTAAAACACAAGCTAATTTTCATTTTTGGGTGAACTAACCCTTTAAGTGACGTTGACGGCCGACAAAAGGGGACGCTAATGCAATCTATTTTTGCTTATAAGAAACAGAAACTGACGCGAAGCAGAGTGGGCTCGTGATGGCAAGCGAAAAACGTGAAGATAAAGGTGGTTGGGAGAAGCTAAAAGGAAAAAAGCGAACAGTTACATCAGGCTACCTTTGCCCGCCTCTCTCACTATACACAGCATATAGCCTATAGCACTATAGTAAAATCCCAGGACAACCCTAGTCCGAGCGTCCACTGCTATTTATCACTCCGCATTGTCTGGCATGCATGTCTATTCCATTCATTCATAAAGAGACAGCAGCGATTCTACAACGGGTTACATTTGAGAGCTATTGAGTTAGAAAATAGAGTAAATGAAGTAGCCTATAAGGTGATTAGTCTGATTTACATGACACACACACACAGAGAGAGAGAGAGAGACATATGAATACTCAAATGGAAGAATTCTGTTGTTTCAGGTTTCTAGATTCTAGGTTTATGTTGATCATTGTCATATACATTTTGCATTCTGCTCTTTTTATGTAGATTTCAAGTATTTTAGTTCATACAATAATACATTTATTTCAATCCTCTGTTGAAAAAAAATAGAAACCATCACATAATTTGTAATGGTTTTACTGGTTATAAGGGGACTTACTTTACTTTAATGGAAACTGTAATGGTGCCTGTTGGTCTCTACTGGTAATTGGTTACCTTCTATTCATGGCTTTTGTTAAAGCCACTAAATCCTACTAAATACAGGAAACCATTATTTAATGGTTAAAAGTTGATGGTTTGTAATGCTTGTAATGGTTTTTGTAATGGAAATCATTAGAATTTCTTTGATGGTTTCTATTGTTTTTGTTAGCAGGGTCACCATGGGTTTTGTGATGTTATTTGCCATAAATGTGATAGGATTGCTGTAATATTGTGAGATAGTAGCGACTGTTTGTAGTTGTGGTGGGCCTATTTGGGGGAAAATCCAGGGCCGTTTTTAACTCCCAGTACGTCCCCGTACACAAGCTGTCACTGGGACGGTACCCTTTCAAAAGGTACACCTTTGTATATTAGTACCTAAATGGTTCATATTAGGTAATTTATATTATTTGTGTGTAGATCATTATCTTCTTGATCCCAAACTTCAGATCCAGAGTAATGTTTGTCTCTTTACCAGGACATCTAAATCTAGGAACATTGGGGACACCTCGTCCATCTTTGAGTCTTGTGTAGAATCCTCAGTGCATGGTTGCATGGCCCTTCTGGATTTCTGGTGCCAATTATGTCTGATGTTCTGCATACTGCCTAGTTAATCAGTAGTGGTACAGGCCGCAGATAAGATCAGGTTAACAGCCAGGGATATCCTGAAACCATCAATCAGAATTGTAACCATTCTAATGTTTCTGCCCATTGTCAGAAAGGTAGACGCCAACATCAAAAACACTGGCATTTTGATTTTGACAATCACTATTAAAACCTTCTTTTAGTAGCACTGTTTTGACTACTTACTACATAACTGTCTTGCTAATTACTCCTGGAGAAGTGCGAGGATCAAACAGCTCTCAGCTTAAAAGTTAAAGTTCTTAATACGTTTCTGGTGGCCGTATTGCAACACTGCCAAATACTTTTGGAGAGAAAACCACCCTGAAACAAACAAACATCGTCTACAAATGACTGTGTCTGTGGATAGACAAGAATTCAGCAGAAATCCGGTGATTTCTGTGCGTCACAGATTTCATAACATGTAGTGTGGTTAAATTATGTGACTTGTGACTACATTTTAATTTCTGACAGTCATAAAAATATGTAGGTAGTTTTTATGGAATTGCTTTACAGTGTTTGAAAATGCTCTCAATCATGCTCACAACTGAAGACTTTAGGGAGACAATAAATCTGATTTGATTAATCTATAATGTTTATACATTTATTTTAACAAGAATACCCACAATAAGTGAAATAATGCCAAACTGATACACAGTTTCCTTCACAGTCTTGTACCATGCGAAAAAGAGGTGTACCCATATACACTCACAAAAATTGTGTATATAGAGGTACAACAGCTTGTCACTTCAAGGGACAGCTTTGTACCTTATTTACCCCTAAAATTTCATAATAGTACATATATTACTACTTCAGTGTACTAATATGCACCATTTAGAGATAGAGAAGGTACAAAGTTGTCTTTTTATTGCCCCCGTGACCAGCTGATGCAGCCCCTCGAGGTACAATTTTTGCAATGTTATTTCTGACAGTGTAGCTTTAACATAATTTTGGTTGACAAAAATGTTGATTTGTTTTTAATGATATCATTAAAAATAATGATAATCTTTCATTGCAGGATATGGATGGAAGTGCATCTGATGGACTCGTCGCCTGCCTAAAATCACATTGTGAAGTGCCTGTGTTTGTTTTCTGAATCTTCATTTCTCTGTAGCACATAATGTAAACACCTTCAACAAGGGTTAAAGCTATTGTTCTGATTTCAGTGGGCAGCACTAATTCGCTAAGTACCATGAGTCAGGCCCGCCTAATTCAATCATGAAGTCAAACCCTCAAATTGAGATGGATAACACTGCTGCATGCTGCAGATGATGTGCTCATTTGGAAAACCACAGCAAATTTCAAGATATTTCACCCAGCTTCTCAGCCTTGTACTGGTCACAGAAAGTCTGTTTGGGCTTTTGTAAGTTTGTAAGTTTTTTTATAAGTTTCCCACCTCCATGGGCGGTCTAAAGTTCATTTTTATTATGTTTGGTGTTTGCGCAGTGTTGGAGTGCTTTGTTTTTCTGGCATGTCTTTCAGCAAAGCCTTTTTCTGAAGAACAAATCTCTGTTTTCAAAAGTGTTCCTTTATTAATGTCAGCCTCATTCTCCCCACATAAAATGCAGTCTGTTGGCATAGCCTTTACACGTATGTTGACATCGAAGAAATTATTCAACTTTAACAGAGCCTGTTTCAAGTAGTGCACACATATATATTTCTGCCTTCATATCGCATCTGTTTTTTGACTGAAATGTAAGTTTAGCTAAAGAAGTTTTTCTGGGATGTTTCAAACCAATTCTTTCTGCCTTTCTAATTTTCCATGGCACATTATATTCTTTAATTTCTCATTATGGAACAACTTTATTAGCATTTTAAAGTTTGTGTTTCATAAATGCCAAGGGAATTATTTTGGAGTTTCTCTATCTTAGACGATCTGAGGATGAAAAAATCTCTAGTTTTGGTAAAATGACGTTAGTGGAAGCAGCTGTTTAGGGAGGAATTCCTGTTTTCATTGAGGCCAGGCCATGTTGACATGGTTTCTCAGGAAACCAGGTGAGACGGAGCACCGCACTTGGATAAATGTTGATGGATCGTTACAGGATGATACAGTCATCCAGGGTCAGGTACAGTACAATCCAAATCAGGACATAGACATTTACAGCGGTCAGTGTTTGTCCCAGTGGGTCAGTTGGGTGAATTGCATGGGATGTATGATGAGGATGTGTGTCATGCTTTTAATTGCTGGTCAAACACAGTGTCTCAGTGTCACAGTGTCGAATATACTGTAAGTGCTTGCTTTTTCTTAATATCTGTTGCTAGTTTTCTTGCATTGATTTGTTCTGCAGATAATTTTCCCTTTTGTTTTCACATTTTTGGTCATTTTTGTTGTGTAGTCTGGGAAGTTTGTCTGGGCATCAGAATGATCCTATTGCTTGCATTATTGTTGAATGTTTTTCAAAAATGTTGCCCCCTTGTGTGCTGAGTTCAAACCACAGTTCTGGTGCCTGCAATGTGCTTTCCTTCTGTCTTTTCCACACTTGGAAGTTTGATCGTGAGCAGTAAAATAAAAGCTGTGGCCCTTAAAATCCATCCTGTAAGGAATTTGGAGTTATGCCTGGGATTTTTAACTCAGGGAGTTTACCTTATTTATTCTAAAATGATTGTTTGGGTTTTTGGATATCATTGCCCCTGCCGTGGAGGAAATTGCTCTCTCGCTTGCTGGTTTGGAAATAGAAATGTATTTTTTGAAAGAAAAACAAAGTAAAACTATGATTTTTTTTCAGTTGTTGAACCTTTCAATCCCAATTATCTCTTACGTCTGACTTTCTCATCCTGTGTTGCACGTGAATAAACATTTGAGGGGTAAGGGAAGCCGAAACATTCAATGCTCTGAGATAACAATCAGTGAAAGTACAACTCTTATCAGCAGTGCCCAGACATTTACAGTTTATGTGCGTGCCTGCATGTCAGTACATGCGTGTCTGCTTCTGCCTTCTGCCTTTATTTTTGAGATCATAAAGTCTATAGTCATTCTCCACTAATTTGCTTTTTACTGTTCATTCACCCATGAACCAAATAACTCAACAAATAATTTTATTTGCTTACTGTTATTGTTCTTGTGGTAACTTTGGGTGAGCTATCCCTTTAAGATTAAGATCAGACTTTGCATGCAAACAGACAATAATATTGTGTTGCCCTCATATAAAAAAATTCTGCAATAACCTCCACATACTTTAGTGTTTCACTTTTTTTGTTAGATAAAAATACAAATATGTAAATATTTATTAATTTGGTGCTTGAATTACTTAATTAGTTGTTTGAATTTTAGCAACACTTTTTTTCATATTTCTAGAATGGAGGTAATGCCAATTTTGTTGCACCTGAAGTAGCTCAAAAATAGAGATCCACCTATATTAACATTATGGCCAATAGCGATAAGTTGATCATTATTTACAAAATGGCTCATAACTGACAAATGCAATAGATTGTACACTATTGTATGTCCAAAGTTCTGTCATGAAACTATAAATGGCGCAGGCCGAAAGGTTCTAACTCAATCTGATATAATCACATCATTATTCACATGGCGCAGCTGATTGGTTTCTTTTTGCATCAGCAGCCAAAGAGCATGCTGCTCAACATTCAAATACTGTTTTAAGACGATTTTTTTAAGCAGCTCGCTTCAAAAACTCTCCACCTTCCCTAGCTCCACCTGTATAGATTTGCTACGATAGGGTAATTTCATGTTATATATGGGTGTTATTTCATATATGTGAAATGTCAGGGGTCTCCAAACTAGCTCCAACCCTAATTAAACACACCTGAACCAGCTAATCAAGGTCTTACTAGGCATGCAGAAACTTCCAGGCAGGTGTGTTGAGGCAAGTTGGAGCTAAACTCTGAGGGACACCGACCCTCCAGGACCGAGTTTGGAGACCCCTGTTATATGTGCAGCAGCAGTATTTCTTACATGCTCACAGCAGCATGTCTGTGGATGTATTGGCAGTAGCAAGTCTCGGTACTTGCTCTACTGCAGCAGCAGCGTAGCAGATCTATTCCACCAAGACTAAACACATTAACATTGCCATGTATATTACCATGCTAAATTCTCAGAGAGTTGTCATGACAGCTCTAAATTAAAGATAACCCGCTAATAACTTTAATTTCATTCATTTTAAATGCTAATGTAAAATTGCTGAAGATTACATTTAACAGTTATAAGCGTTTTTACATTTTTATTTTAAGTGATTTGGTAGTGATCACTTTATTTTAAGTGAAGTTTACCTGCCCGCTCTTCTAATCTCTATCGTGCATTTCTAACCCAGAAAGAAAAGACAGTGTCCCTTCTGTCCTCCATATCTCTCATCCTCTTTAGTGCTCCTTTTATCAATGTAAAATAATTACCTTGAGGAAACATGACTGAGGTACAAGATGGGTCAGGCAGAGCATCACTCTTCTCTTCTCCTGTGCCAGCCTGAGCCCTGGCAGTCTCACTAACCGTACATAAAGGAATTTCTTGGAGAAC
>NW_015548214.1:1608802-1635165 GCF_001515605.1 Sinocyclocheilus anshuiensis | reverse complement strand
CTTCTTCCACCTCTACCAGCACCACCAGCTGCCAGGCATTCCACTTTAAGGTTACAGGAGACAAAGTTTGGGCTCCATCTCCCGAATAATTTGTCACATTGAAACAAAGCCAAGTGCCAGGGGCTTATCATGATATAGCGATGGAGAGGACAAGAGATTCTGGGTTAATTTACAATAATAATAATAATAATAATGTGAAATATTATTACAGTTTAATATAACTTTTCTATTTTTTTTTATATACTTTTTGTTCCTATGAATTTTAATCAGTCATTACTCCAGTCTTCAGTGTCACAAGATCCTTCATTCTAAAATTATTCTAATATGCTGATTTGCTGCATCAGAAAAATTTATTATTATCAATGTTGAAAATTGTTGTGCTGCTTAATATTTTCAAGAACTGTTTGAAAATGACGTTCAAAAGAACAGCATTTATTTGATATAGAAACCTTTTGTAACGTCAAATGTCACCTTTGATCAATTTAATTGAATAAGAGTATTAATTTCCTTCAGACAAAATTTTACTGTAAATTTTACTGCGTAATACTTGTTTATAGATCTGCTGTTTGAATTATTACTTTCTGCTAGGAAGGAATATTTCGTTTTCTGCCTATTTCTACGTTATATTTTTGTTTGCGTTTGTATTTTTGATTGCACTTTCTGGTAATTATAATAATTGCCCTCGGCAAAGAAGGAGCGCGTGTAATTTAATTGCTCCCTTCCTGCATTTAAGTGCGAACTGTAGTTTCGATTGGCTGTGCTAATTAGAAGGCGGCCACAGCTGTTTTCACTTTAGTGTTTTAGACTGTGTATTGATCTGATGTCGGTGCGCTGACGCGGAAGCATCAGCGGACGCGTTCTCTTGCAGGTTTGCATTGCACAACATCAGAAAGATCAGGCCCTTTCTAACGGAGCATGCTGCACAACTTCTTGTCCAGGCATTGTTCTTGTTGACTACTGCAATGCTCTTCTGGCTGGACTTCCATCAAGCACAATCAAACCTCTACAAATTATTCAGAATGCAGCGGTACGACTGGTCTTCAACGAGCCCAAAAGAGCCCATGTTACACCTCTCTTTATCTCCTTGCACTGGCTACCGGTTGCGGCTCGAATCAAGTTCAAGACATTGATGCTTGCATATAGAACAGCCACAGGCTCAGCACCCGCCTACTTCCACTCACTACTACGAATCTACATCCCCTCCAGAAGTCTGAGATCCGCTAGTGAGCGACGCCTCGTGGTACCATCACAGAGAGGCTCAAAATCACTTTCCAGAACATTCTCGTTCACCATTCCTGGCTGGTGGAACGATCTTCCAACCACTATCCGGAATGCTGAATCCCTGACAATTTTCAAGCGACAGCTGAAAACTCATCTCTTTCGTAGCTACTTGACTTCATCATCATCATTATAAAAAAAAAATTAAAAATTAAAAAAAATTCAGTGGTTGACTAGCGCCTCTAGTGGTGTGGTGGTGTCTGCCTTTTCCTCTGGTTCTTCTCTCCTAATAGCTCTGCTGAGAGGTAATGGGCTGTGAAAGTGCTTGTTTCCACCCAAAACATATTAACATAGAAGGACACAGTGGAGCCTTCAGTAAAACACACACAGGCCCACACATGAGCTCTGATTCCACAATCTGAAGCCTTGGGTGGGGCGTCAACCGTCGCAGGTGTCACAGCTTACTTTTAGCCCCTGGCAGTCGTGTAAAGCAAAACAGCTTTTCTGATGCAATGCCATGGCATTCAGATTTGTGATGGCTGTTTATTTTTATATACTTCGCTCACGGAACATAACAGGGTGAAAGAGGGGGGAAACTCTTATTACCAGAAGAGTTTCCATGGGTTGATTTCACCTTGTAAAGGCAGGGTGGAGGTGGTGAGGTCAGTTGGTTTGTGAATGAGCTCCAGTGGCTTCTGCTCCCCAAATCACTTCACTGAGATGTGTAAAAAAACACCCTGACACCTGGGTCTGAATGGCAGCCTACAACAGGCGCACACAGGATACTATTGATGACATCACAAGAAGACGCCCGGAAAACTCATCCGTTCCTCCATAAAGTCTGTGAAGACTGTAAGGGCCTCTTCAATGCAAGTAAGAATTTCCGATTTCACATTTGTTGTCACTGATGATGTCATATGATTAATGACCCCATATTATGACAGTTGTTGATTCAAGATCTTCAAAATAAGATAAGCTTTTCTTAGACAAATCTATTATTCTATTGAAACAATGGTTGATTTGTTCTCAGCCTTTTTTAATTTAAGGCCAATATTTGAAGGTCATATGATTTTTTTTTCCAGTGTAAAAATGCCCATTAAGTGATAATTCTATTAATTTATGACATTTTCAGGACTTGAAATCACATTTGTAAGTAGGATAACTCATATATAGAGTTTTGTTTTAAGACACTGGGAATCCTGGTTTTTCAAAGAATCAAAACTGGTCAGCAGTTGTTGAACAGTGAATCGAAATGATAATACTGAAATAGATATTTTTTTTTTTTTATGTTTAGATTTTTAGTTGTTTTGGGTTGTTCTAATACTTGTTTATTTTTTTCATATTTTGAGGCCCCTTAAGGCCTCAAAAAAAGAGGCGTTAAGCATGACCGTTTCTGGGTCCGGTATGTTCTATGAGAACATAAAACACAGTGTTTTGTAATACTACTGAAATTCATGATTCTAACCTTCATCTCCATATCAAAATCTTATTTGGCCAGACAGTGATTCATCTTTTATGAATAGTTAAAATATGGAGTCTTGGATGCAGTGAACCAAGTGTACTGTCAATGTATGGACAAAAACAGTTGAAACATTCAAAATATCTTTTGTGTTCATTTGCAAGGGTACATTATGACAGAATCTTTCATTTTTGGGGCAACTGTCCCTTTAACAGTGACACTGAGTAGTTGCATAAGTCCTTCATCTGCCATAGCAAAAGTAGATCATGTCCAGACATTTCTGTGGACATTGAAGTGATGGAAATCAAGACCTGAAGTGGTTCACTGAGGGATCCTTGACTATTTACATCGGTTAATGGCATGATTAGCAGCTAAGATTAGAAAGATTGTTACGTTTGGGAGCAAAACCGAGGTCTGTTTTCCCTTTGCAAAGCACTATTCATACTCATTTCAATATCTGATCATCTTTGAGGGACTCTCATTGAGAAAATTGCTTGGATAGATCAAACGAACCAGCAAAGAACACAAAAAGTCATTGCTATTATAGTGTGTGGCTAATGATGGTCTTCAAAGCCCCCAACCCACTGAGGAGAGTTGTCATTACAAAAATATGCTTGTTCTCATAGGAAACAGTTCACCTGGTCATAAAAACTAAGAGCTTAGTCTCGCCTCACTCCTATTAATCACGCATACGCAAAGGTAGCCAACAACATCGTTCAAGAACACAACAGGTTATATTTATCCAGCAGTAGTAAAGGTTTGAATTCACAGGAGAGTGCTAAATTGACTCTTAAGGGAATATTTGGGTTTAGTACGAGTTGATCATTTTTGCCATAATTTTGATTGCCACAAAAAAAAAATTGAATGTCTGAAAAGTGACATACAGTAATCTGATGATTGTCAGCGTCGGTCAGTATCTATTGCCGCAATGTGAATTAGCCTATAATTTTTCTTTACTATCAGGTTTTGTCACGACCCAACCCAATTGCACAAACGCAAATGTGTTTTCTTGAACTTTGGGTCCAAGCCTGCCATATGAACGCGATGTATGTAAACAGGTCTGTAATTAGCCGCGTGCCTGTTTATTTTCTGTTCCATTACTTACGAGACACACAAACTCAGATTAGCATCTGATAACGCACCTAATATCCAGCCAGGTCAGGGGCTGCATGGATGGAAGGTATCCAGTGGCTAGTCTAAGCCATAGCTCCTTCCGAGCACAATGCCCCACTTGTTGCTCTGTCTCCTCTGGTATGATCCAAAGCCATATCAAGCCCTTCCCGAGGCTTCAAATCCTCCATTTTTCAGTGTGCACTCAATCTAATCTTGGGTTTTATGATTGGATATTATGATAAAGTTGGTGCTTAAAATTATCTACAGATTGTATATTGTTGCACAGTGGCTAATTGGAACTGAATGAGCTCATTGTTATTGGAAAGGCGTATCAGATGAGGAGCAGAGCACCACGATGATGGTTAATTTAGGACTAGATAAGAGATTCTGTAACATTGCTTGTTCTTACACACTCTTCACATAATTATGCAAGATAATCAAGGGATTTTATTCCTGGAGTATTCGAATCAGGTAATAGGGGCCATTAACTGTGCTAATGCATATCTCCGATTGTGTCCTCAAAACGCTGCTTTACACATTCTGAATTAAGTATTTTGTACATATTATCGTTGCAATTCATCCGGGAAAGTTTCCACTTGAGAACTGTTGCTAAGTGGTTCGCAGTCTAGATCAGTCAGCCAAGAAATTTAATCTCGTCTCATAAAACTGATTAGTTTAATTGGCTGAGAGTCTGGCAAGATTACACAAAAACAGACTTCCACTGTACTTACTGCTGCATATGTGCTTATAATCTTGTGCTGGAACGTTTAGGACAGCAAATTTGAGCCGTTTTGTAAAAGAATGCTTTCGCCGGGGTGAAATCTATGCACTGTGAGCTGCGCCAGCACAGTCTGAATTTTCCAAAAGGTGCTTTCTGGGAAAGATTTGTGTGTTTGTATGAGTGCAAGCATTTGTTTGCAGATGTTTATGTTGGAGGTGGGAAAACAACGGCTTAAATGGTTACCGGGAAAAGAGGAGGGGTGCAAATCCATCCCTTTACTCCACCGACCCCACCCCATCCTCTATACTGTTTCCTTATTCTGCCCGGCCACAGACACTTGCCTTTTGTATGGAGGGAACCAGAGAAACAATCCACTCTCTCTGTTTGGAAAAAAAATACATGCAAGAAAAGAGACTGGGAGCTTCCAGGTGCTTTGCCCCCAGTTAAAAGCCCTGTAAGGAGGTCCTCCTCTTGCCTGGAGTCAGGAGAGCCACTGCCTCGTGAAGTTGAGCACCCTGCCTCTCACATTCTCCCTCTCCCTCTCTCTCTTTCTTTCTCTCTCTCCCTCCTACTTTCCACCCTGTGAGAGTGCACAGAGATTCAGAAGGTGCGTCTGAAATCTACTTGTATCCAGGCTGGAGACAGCACCACAAGGACTTTTTTCCCCTGATCTGCGACAAGCACATGGACTTAATTTTCACCAGAGACAGAAATAAGAATAAGAAGCAGACTGGCACCTGCCATTGAGAAGCAGAACTTTCTCTAGAATTGTATTCGTTCTTTCTGCACGTATGTAAACAATATTTGACTGCGACCAAGTGCCGAGACTTCCCTGTCTGCTGGGATCCCATCACATCTTCTCAAGTTATTTCTCCAGAGATGACTGTCTGAAGAAGGAACGGCGAAAAGAAGCCACCTAACCTGCAGAAGTTACCTGTCTGAGTGATTGAGGTGAAGCAGAAGGGTGAGGTAAGTTCATATCTGAATCTTTCATTTTCCTTCCCCTCTGGGCGCAGGCATATGTCATCTCTGAAAATGTTTTTCATATCCCGTTGCTTCACAGCAATTGAATCCAAATGCAAGACAGAGAGAGAGAGAGAGGGAGGAGAAACAGTCAGGTTCACATCTCAATCATGAGACCAACATAATTCTCAGCGCACTGCTACACACAAGGCAGATTAAGAGAATGTTTTAGTGCTCTGCCCCCATTAATCTCTGCAAAATATGTGGCGCATTTTTCTAAACAGAGCCACCTGGCTACCATTGCATTTATGCTGATGCTGGTTTTATAGTGTGTTTGTGGTTTGTGCGTGCTTGTTGCTGTATAGGTTATGTGGTTCAGGTAGTGTGGTATAGGTCTCACAGCTGTTTTGGAGTTGGAGAGGGAAAAAGTTATATAACTGCAGCAGTCTCGCTCTCACTGACACCTGGAACTGTTTGGTCTGCACTCTGTTGTGCACCAATGCCACTCACTTAAATTTAGCTCCACCCACAGTGTTCTGAAGTCCATGCCTACTTCTCAGCTTTTGAAAGTGTTTCATTTTGACCTGTCAGACATACTCCTCTTATTATTATTTTTGTTGTTGTTCTGGAAGTGTTTTGACCTGTCAGACATTTCAGAGGTTTAAATCACATTAAATCAGATCGTTTAAAGTCAACATGAAACCTAAATGAACCCTATATATTATGATTATTATTATTATTATGGAAGTGTTGTGTTTTGACCTGTCAGGTGTAGTTCACTTCAGAGGTTCAAATATCAAGTTAAATCGTCACTTTAATGTCAAAATGATTATTATATTATTATATATTTATTATTATTATATACATACATACATACATACATAAAGGATAAATTGTCAAATTAAGTTGGTCCTTTTAAAGTCATCATGAAAACTAAATGGACCCTATTTATTAATGGTAATAATGATGATGATGATGATGATAGTTGTTGTTGTTGTTGTTAATAAAAATTATTATTCCTTGACATACATTCCTTGTCCTATTCTGAATGATTCCTTGTTCGATATTCTAAATTTAAGATAAAGTTTTGTGTTCATAATCATTCCGCAAAATGTAATAACTTGCTCCGCCTCCAATGCTGATGTCACAAATACCTATTTTTCAGCTTCTCCCCTCCAACCACTTGCATTTGTTTTCATGTAATGCCCATTTATTACAAGCCAATCAGTTTTTGATGGATAAAATCTTGCCATACTTTGTTTCTCTTTAATTAAAAAACTATATGAAATACAGTATGTCCGATTATGTTGCAAAAGTCATTTCATGTTGACTTGAATGGAAATATCTAGTGTTGTTTTTAGTTTTTTTCAACTTTTGATGTATCTTCGTCAGCAGTAGCTTCTCACCTCAGCAAGCTTTGTACATGATGTTTTGTCATAATATGTTAAAGAAGGTCTAAAAGAGCTTCTTTGTAATGTTTCAGCTTTTCCACACATAATCAATACTGCACATGGCATGAGCTCCTTGCTGCTGTCTTAATTTCAGACAGAGAGCGAGAGAGGACTGTGAGAGAGAAGGGAATGTGCTTTCATAATACATTCTTCACCAAGAGCACTGGGGAATAGTATTCAATAATACTTTTTTCCTCGTCTGAGTAGCAGGGCCCAGCTTCTACACAACTGAAACCGACCCAGTCTGGAAAAGACGACATGCTCTCCTCTAAAAACATTTGGCACCTCAACATGATGGCTTTCAGGAGGAGAAGCGGTTGAGGTCTGACTGCGAACCTGTGCGTCAGTGCCGCTAGTGCTCCCGAATTGCACAAGCCTCCGACGTGATCTTGAACCCCTGAGTGGAAAAGAGTGGTTAGAGAAAAAGTGTCTGAGACACTCCACAGACAGAGGGCCCATCATCCTCGCACACTTCTGATTCCTCCATCTGGATATGGATGGGATGCTGTCTGTGGTTAGTTCAGAGGACAGGAAAGTCAGCTGTGAAGTATGATGTGATTTTATGATGAATCTGGTCCTGTTATCAGGAGATGCAGCAGACAGCGTCCCACCTTTCTGACTGCAATTACAGCCATAGCTTCAATCCACCAAACACCTCACTCCTTCTCACACATACTTTGACCCTTCTCCCAACATGCACATTTCAGTTAAAGCCAAGGAGATCTGTTGTACCCGGTGAAAGCTATTTCTTTGCATTAGCAGTTTATTTTTCAATTTGAAATCTGACATTTTTGCACATGGGACCATATACATTTTTCAGCCAGTCACCTGAGCTGTACATGTCATTTGAGTAATCACTTCCGGAGCCGGAGTAAAATTACATCATTACAAGTCCATTTCATGGTTCATTTCATGGTTCATTCACTCACAAAATAAAAGTTCTATCATTTACTCATCCTCATGTTGTTCCAAACCTTTATATTTTTCTTTATTCTGTGGAACAGAAAAGAAGATATTTTGAAGAATGTTTCAGTGCACTGAAAGTCAATAGAGACCAAAACAAGTGGACCTGCGTTATTTTATTATTATTAATATACTGTTATAGTATTTATTATTAATATTTAGAATTTTTTCTAGCTTTTATTTTTCAGTTTCAATTTTCATTTAAATGTATGTTTTAGTAATTTGATGTGCTTTTGTCATTTTTATTAGTTTTGTTTTTAATGTTTTTATTTAGTTTCAGTTTATTTTTATTTCTGTTTTAGATTTTTTTTGTGATGTCAGTACTTCAACTTAAACATTTTATTTCAGTTAGTTGCTAAGGCAACATTTCTAATTTTCATTTACATTTAGTCATTTAGCAGATGTTTTTATCCAAAGCGACTTACAAATGAGGACAATGGAAGCAATCAAAATCAACAAGAGAGCAAAGATATGCGAGTGCTATAACAAGTCGCAGTTAGCTTAACGCAGTACACGTAGCAAGTGTACATTTTAACGCATTTACATTTGAAGTTTTTCATGTAATATTTATATTTTCATCTTATTTCAAACTTATTACAATTAATAAAAATAATTTTTAATAGTTTTAGTTTTAATAAAAACTGCACTGTACTATTTTAACTTTCATTTTATTGACAAAAATAATTTTAAAACTTTTTTTTTTTTTTTTTTAAATGTCACATTAGAAAACATAATTTAATATTAATAATGTAAACAATGTTTTTATTTTTTTATTGTTTTTATGTGGTGTTGTTGTTTTTTTTGTCTAGATGGTGTAGTTATGGCATCTTCCAGCAGGGGATAACAGGGTCATGCTAACCACCCAATTTTTAACCGCTTGGGCAAAGGCAAATACTTTGGTAGTGTGAAGCTGCAATGGCCAGGCAATGCTGTAATCATTGATGCCCGCTTTTGGGGTGGCCCAATAACTCTGCTGACTGCTTTTTATGATGTCGGTTGACTCTGCCAGGCTGGGCCTGATGAAATGCATTTCTTTCTTTATTACATTACATGACTCCAACCGACCTGATGGAGGCTTTTATATATGGACCATTCATAATTGGTGCACGCTTATTGGTTGTGCTGGTCAGTAAGCCTTTGTCCATGTCCAGCCATCTGTTAATTCTGGGGCAATTTTCACTCATTGAATCTTGTTTATAAGCTCTTAAAGGTCCATCGTAGACATTGAAAACTCTATTTCCCTGTGCTTTAGATCCCTTTATCTCAAGGTGGATGAAAATGTGTGACCTGGAGAAGCCATATCTGAGAAATAAAAAGAAGCAAAGCTTGTATCCAAACCATTATGGATGTCTCTTTTCATTCAGCTTGTAATGGCTCACTCCAGATTCTATTCCCATTTGAGTTTTAATTTTTTTTTACTGTGCAATGGAGGAAAATGATACGAAATCCATTACACATGCTCAATCAGTGGGAGAGACTAGACAGTGAATCTGGCCCAATGCAGACTGAGAAGCATATGGGTAATGTTGGACACACCAGTAGGTTGAACTTTTACTTCGGGTTTATGAGAGGCGATGTCTTGTATTGTGGCCAGCGGACCCTCAGCAAAGGTGACGGAATAAATGTATATGTAGGACAGAATTGAGTGTCAAACTTATAAAGCATATGGATTGTCATGTACTGTCATATGGAGAATCTGCCCTTTTTTTTTTTTTTACATTATTCATAAACCAGTTGATGCAACCGAGAAATGTGTTCCTTTTCTGGTGAGAAGACCAGTAATCCACATGGCTTTTTTTAAAATAGTGCCACTAGAGGGCAGAGTTGCTGACCTTGACTTTGCAACCACAAACCCTGTTACATGGGCACGCGGGAAACACACAGGTTCACAGTCCGGCCACTGGTGCTGTGAGTACATCTGAGAAATTTAAATGACAAAGGCCTCTTTTCGTTCTGTGTAAATAGTAAAGCATTTAAAAGATTGCAATTACTGATTTATATTTGTTCATTACACCTCAAAAATTCATTGGTAACACTTAAGAATAAGGTTCTGTATTTTAACAGTGATAGCTAAAATGATAGAAAATGAAAATGATAAAATTATAATTTACAATACTTTTTCAAGGCATTTATAAATCTTGAGTAATGGTCATTTTTACATATACTAATAAATTTTTAACATCGTAAGTAGTACACTGCAAAAAAAATAATGAATTTTAATACGTTTCATTTTTCTGGTTGTAAATTATCTAAAAATTCTTGAATCAAGCTTAATTTACTTGACTTGACACTGCATAAAATATTAAAGATATATTTATCCGCAAAATTTATTTTTTCAATTTTTTATTCAGAATTTATTCATGTCATTCCAAACGTGCTTGACTTTCTTTATTCTATAAAACATTAAATAGGATATTTTGAGAAATGTCCAGTCAATGGTAAAACCAAAACTGTTCGGTTACCAACAATTTTTCAAAATATTTTCTTTTGTGTTCTACAGAAGAAAGTCATACAGGTTTAGAACATCATGAATGTAAGTAAATTATTTTTTGGGGGGGTGTCCAGAATATCCCTTGAAGACTTGTTTTCATCTTGAATACAGGTGTATTTTATCTTACTGAGCTGGCACATTTTTTACCTTTGTTATACTTAAAATATCTGTAAGTGGAGTAAAACTAAATACACTTGTCTTACAGATACATTACAAAATAAATCCTAAATTGATCTTGTTTCAAGAATTTCTACATTTTTGACATTGGTGAATTTTTACTGGAAATCATTAATAGGATCTTTTGCACTATATAAATTAACATTACTGTATTATGAATAACAGTACATTCAGTTCATGATACCGAATGCATTACTGTTAATGAATTGAACCTTATTGAAAAGTGTAACAATTTCGTTTATATTTTCTCTGCATTGTTTGGCCTACAACCATGTCATACTGTGTTATTTTGAACCCATTCATGTTGGCAGAAAGGTTCTTCTCATCAACCGTGTGGTAACCTTCATATCTCCTTTTTTTTTGGTGTTCACTTTAAACAGGAAATGAAGGAGAATACCACTCATGCTCCGGGAAGAGCATAAGCCTAACTGTGTTATGTTCCAGGAACTCAACGCCCCCATCTCTCACCATTACCATTTGTTTCTAAATGTTTTTTGCTCACCAAGAGAGAGGAAAAACAGTCCTGTTCAATGGTGCTACAAGGCAAGCGGCGCATTCCTTTGAGGAATTGTGCTTTTCTTCAAAGTCTGTGTGATGGGGCGCTGCAGGCTTCGTTCCTTCCGCCCGTTCTTCACTTAAGGTATGACGGACAACAGAAAAACAGCAAATGAGGAATTACCATCAAAGCTGTCGGTAACAGCGCTTTGGCATAAGCCTCCTCTGCAATCAGCAATGTGCTTAGTCTCCGTCGCCGATTAGATGAGGGTGCGTGCCTTTGTGAGGGAGTGTGTGAACATCTCAGACCTTAGAAAAATGTCGTCGGTGGCTCAATCAAACATCCTGTTGCATAAGGCTTCGTTCCAGTGGGTTGTGCATGAATTGGTCTGGACAGGAAAAGAGGTGCAAACACATCCAGGAAAGGGGAGGTTATCTGTGAAGGCCAATGGGTTTATTCTGTGGGCGCTAGGGTGTGAAGATGTCAACTGTTTGATTGATTGAGTAGAAAGGTGTACTGCCCTGAACAGATGTGTCTGTTTGACACAATTGAACACATGCTTGCGGAAATTAACAGCTTTAATTTAAGTCTGATGAATGCAGCACAGACCTGAGCTTAGACTCAGGGCTGATTTAAAATATCATAGATCACATATAACTATGTGAATGCACTGAAAAAAAAATTCTTAATCAGTATTCTTTTTTTATCAAGACTCTCGTCTCACTCTCAACAATTCTTATATATATATATATATATATATATATATATACATATATATACAGATTAATGAATATCAAATATATGTAATTACCGTATATAAGAAATAATACAATGATATAATTTTAAGCATATATGTGTGTGTGTGTGTGTGTGTGTGTGTGTGTGTGTAAATAAAAATAAATGAATTTAAATAGAGTTACGCTTAAGAAAAAAAGCAAGTAAAATAATATTATGTAAGGTTCAGATATTTTTAATAAAAACAAGATAAAATTTAAAACTGCATGTGTTGTTTGTAAGTTTGTTCTCCACAGCGAGTGACCAGAACCTTACAAAAAGAAAAAGAAAAAAAGGCAAGAATAAAACAATAACCAGCATCTTTCCCTTCAACCGTTGTTACAATCTTGCAACTGCAAGATTATTATATCTTGCAGTTTTACTAAATTTCCCTTCAGGGATAAATAAAGTTGCTATGTGTCTTTCTGTCTATCTAACTTGTCTTCCTAGCCTTTCATTTTCACATTCCCCTCTTCACTGCATTCTCTCATTTGCTCTGCCCTGGCTCTTGAAAATGCACTGGACGTGAATGAGTTTTTCCGTTCCGTTGGCAATAGAAGGAAATGGGGAAGCTTGGCAAGCGGCTGTTATTATTTTTCCTTTTGCACAGTTTCAGCTCTTTCAGCTGCCTTTCTGTCATTCAGACCCAGCAAACGACTCCACAATCACAATCACAATCTCAAGCTGTCTTATCAGCATCACGCTTCCAGACAGACTGAGAGACAGTCAAGGTATTTCCACACCAATACTGAATATTAGTTGCAAATGTTAATTGCAGACAACATTGAGAACAAAAACACCTATTTTCACAACATTAGCCATATAACATACATTCTGATTCATTTTATTATCTAAGGTTTTAGTCATATTTTTTGTTTCGACAGTGAATCATTTTGTATTGTTTGTGCCAGCTTTTGATTTCCATGGTTCTTCAGGACCTTATGAGTATTTGAATAAAACTGATCTCAAATGACGAAAGCGTCTGAAGAAGGATGATCTTAGCCATTATTTGGCTCTTTCTGTCTTTTTTTACTGTAGATTTAGGACTGATCTTCACTTTTACCCTCTCTTTTCTGAATCATTACTCATACTACAGTTTATTTGATGTTTGTGATGAAACAGTGGTTCATGGTTTGGCACACTGAAAACAAAAATGCCTTTGGTCACATACTGTGACTCAAAATATAATTTGTACACAAGGAAGGAAGGAGAAATCCCAGAAGTTTCACAGAGGACTTCACAAAATAATAGTGTTTTACCAAATAAGACGTTTAGTATTTCTTTGGTTTTCTGTGTTTTAATTTTGCAGCAAAAATAGCATATTTTTTGCTTTGTGTTTTGCAGAATAAACGCTTTATTTGCGTGCATGATGTTCCTAAATCTTGCAGTTCATTTCCAAGGAAACTTTAGAAAACACTGAAGCCATTGACAGAATATCAAAATAAGAGCTGAATCCAGCTGGAGGCACTTACAGCCTTGTTTGGTTTAGTCCTACCTGCACAACCAAACCCAAATGAATCGTAATGGGATGTCAGATGATGGACTTTGATTCAGAGGGACTTGATTTCTTTTAATTGGATGCTGGTTGATTTTACCGGCTTTCTCATTAGTCTCTTGTCCAGCATCTGGGAGCCAAACTGATGAGGGACTCTAAGACTACGGCAAAGACGCAGAACAGTGCCAGTTCCTCGCTGGGTCAAATCTGTCAAATAAAACTCCAGTTATAACTTTGTCCTTGTCCTCCCAGGCCAAGATTTTTTACCCTCTTTTCTCACATTATGGGAAGGGGTGATGGATGGTCTGCAACAGCAGAGATGGGAACAGGGCTTCAGAGGTTATTTACTTCAGCTTAACTCTTGGATAATATTTCTTTACATGTGTTCCCAGTTTTTCCTCCTCCAATGGGAATCGAGAACACTACCGACAACAGTTCCAGTTGTTACCATTGCACTTTTAAGTAAGATTGTTCCAGAAGTACATTAGTAACATTACAGACTCCTCTTCATCCAGCTTCCATCAGATCCTTGTGATTTTAGGAATGATTTGTGGTTCTGTCATAGTGATCGTGTCTTTCAGAGCTGGTAGTTCATTTGATAAAGCTTATTTTTGCATCTTTTAAACTGAGATTGCATTTATAGACAACATAAATCCTTAGACTACAACTACTGAATTGTAATGCAATGAGCAAAGATGGACAGTAGGCTTTGCATCAGACCTTAAAGATAGCTACAATATACATGTATATAAAAGTTTACTATTCAAACGTTTGGGGTCAGTAAGATTTTTTATTTATTTTTTTTTTTTCAATTGATCAAAAGTGACAGTAAAGAAATGTATAATGTTACAAAACATTTCTATTTTAAATAAATTCTGTTCTCTTGAACTTTCTATTCATTAAACAAACAAAACAAAAAGCTAACATGGTTTCCACAAAAAATATTAAGCAGCACAACGGCTGTACAAGTTGTTTTCAACATTTAATAATAAGAAGAAATGTTTCATGTGACACTGAAGACTGGAGTAATGGCTGCTGAAAATTCAGCTTTTCCATCACAGAAATAAATCACATTTTAAAATATATAATAATGGAAAACATAATTTTAAATTGTAATTATATTTTACAATAACTTGTTTCAACAGCATTTTAGATTTCTTTCAAAAACAGTAAAAAATCTGACAGACCGACCGATAGATGATAGACAGACAGACAGACAGACAGACAGATAGATAGATAGATAGATAGATAGATAGATCTGGCTCTCTTTGAGAGCTTTTTCACTCTTGTTCTGTGTGAATCTATTTGCTATGCAGTTGGTTCGCTCTTTAAAAAGCAGAACATATTAAAACTGGACATCATTTACTCATTACTTATTTAGTTTGTGTCAGCACTCAGTTGCTGTAAAGTCTCATTTCATGTTATCCTGTCGCATCCTGTTCTAGAAGCCCCACTTTCATACACATCCAAAACTGACAATTATCATTTTAAATTCCCCCTTCCCTCAGCCTCATGCTTTACCGTTGCCCAGTAAACCTCTGCATCTCCAGGCAGTTTGGTGTGACAGAATGAAGGAGGAGCTTGACAAGCTGGCCAAAGATGAGAGCGCTCAAATGGGCTTAGCACCATCGAACTCCCAAGCACAACAGAGCGCCTGTGTTCTCCCTTAACCACAGCAAGGAAGAGATTCACGTTAGCTTGGAGAACTGGCTCCTGATGCAGCGTGGTTGACCTTTCGCATATGCTTGCACTTGTTGAAGAAAGATGGAACATGCTGACTATAAATAAGTTGATCACTATGTACATCCAACGATCCCTTTAAAAAGTTTCTGAAAATCTAAAGTCATCCTATGTCATTTCTGAGCTGTTTATTTGAAGACTGATATTGCTTCAATCAGTTTGATGCTATTTTCAGTTTCTTCATTTAATTACTTTGTTTAGTGAGAATTACAACTGATTAAACTCTCTGTCTTCATTCTCTCTTTCCTTTCATTAAGATTTATCCATTAAAATACTGTTTTTTGCTGCTTTGCTAATGCAAACCAGAGCATTTGTTAAATCTGGCTTGCCAATGAGGTACACTGTCGTACCTGATCCAAGTGCAGCTCACCAGCACTTCCTGCCCCCTGGTCAGTATTTTGTTTTATTCTTTACAGAAATGTAAGGAAAAAACTTTCCCATGTGTTATGAGACTGCATGATATTCATCTTCAAGTGTCTTGATGCCTGTGCAATAATTTTGCTGGAGTGGCTTTAGTGCTTTGATCAGCATTGGGTTTTAAAAGGTTTGTACAGAAACGTACAGGCTCGCTAGTTTTGCCTGTAGCGGGAGATTTTTGCCTGATTAAGGAGACTGTCCCACCTGCAACCTTTGTTTCCTGCAATTTGTTTGTCTTGTCTCAGAATGTCCCGTGCCTTGTACCGGTTGTGCAATCAAGATCAGTGTGCTATTTGTCTAAATCTCAAAAGACCCACTTTCTTTCTTTTGTGTAAAAGAAACACTGTATCCCATTACCCTGCTAATGCTACTGAAAATGTAGAGAGGAAAGGATTTGAGTTTGTCTCTGTCAGAGACCATCCTCATTCACATCCTTTCTCACATACCTTTTGGAGGCTCCTGTTTGATCATCATTTGATTCACACTAAAAAGAGATTTTGACTTGATTACAGGCAACATATCTAAAAAAAATAAAGGCTATTGTGAGATACATTTTAAAATAATAAATAAGCATTGTGAGATACAAAGCAAGGTAACATTAAATTGATCAAAAGTGACAGTAAAGGCATTCGTAATGTTACAAAATTATCTATTTTAAATAAACCCTGTCCTTTTAAACTTTCTATTCAACAAATAATCCTGAAAAATTTTAATAATTTTAAATGTTAAGCAGCACAACTGTTTTCAACATTGATAATAATAAGAAATGTTTTCGAGCACTAAAATCAGCATATTAGAATGGTTTCAGAAGGATCATGTGAAACAGAAGACTGACAATTAAGCCATCATAGGAAAAAAAACAATACATTTTAATTATGTTAAAATTTGAAACAGATATTTTATTGTAATAATATTTCCACAATATGTTTACTGCATTTATTTGGATCAAATAAATGCAGCCTTGGTGAGCATACCTTTTTCATATTACTGGTGAATAGAAGTGTGAGAAGCAAAGCTGCAATTATGAAAAATGAGGTCACAACTGTTAGATATAAAATCACTAATGAGAGTTTACTTTTTATTATTATATTACTCTGAGGTGGAGACAGACATCCATACATCCCTCATATTCTTCATTTCAAGTGTTTGGGTAAAATGAGAGGCCACCTGTTCCAAATAATTACAAGAGGATTTCTTCTGAACTTCCTCTGAGCCACATGTCTGGAAAAGCTGCTAACTCATGCCTGCTAAGATGAAGGTCATCCTCAGCTTATCCACTCATCTTGTGATGGCCGTTTTCTTCTCTGACAAGCACATAAATCCAAATGATGCCATGAAATAAGTGAAAGTATCTGAACACCTTTGGTCATTTCTGAATATTCATAATCATTTGTAAAAGTATAAGAGGAAGTCCTTTTCGTTTTGTTCATTGTATGTCTCTTTACCTGGTAATTAGATAGGGTAACTAATCCTGACATCCAGATGTCATCGTCATAACCTTGTTGAATTGATGAGAAATTAAACCAGGGGCGTCTTGAGTTCAAAGCAGCCTGTAATACAAAGCCATGACAAGACAAAGACCACGTTGTTCCTCGGTCTGAAATACAGATCTTCACTTGAATACTGTCCTTTTTGAAGATGACCCAACTATAAAGACAATGCATGATTCCCCTTGGTCCAAACATAGTTACCCCTGTCACAGATTTATTTTCCTGACGTAGCTAGAAAGAGTAGAACTATTAAGCTTGTTTGAGTGGAACTCAAGACTCTATGAACATGATCAGGCCTTCATTGGCTCATAACGCTGCAAAGACTCCCTATGGGGGTTTCTATCTGATTGCCCAGTCGAAACAATACAAAGCATAACCACTGCAGGACTAACCCACCTGCTTTAACCAAATGTAGGTGAAAGCCTGCAGAATCTGAGTTCTCCCAGTGCACTGTGGGTCATGGACACGTGTGTCTGAGTCCAAGTAGCAACTGCTAATCCGTTTACATTCAGCCCGAGACTCAATAAGAGGATATTAAATCTGGAGGGTATTGTGTGGCAGTTCTTAAGCAACCAAACACACTTCCTGCATCCCATCATGCTCTGCAGAATAGAGGCGGTGAGCATGACTAGAATGCCACCATTTGGCAGCTCATATGAGTGTGTGGGTTTAACAGTAATTGAATTAGGAGTCTTTCTGTTTGCAAAAGGCTGCATTGGTCACACCATCCCACGGCATCATCTCTATTAGGTATTTATGGAATCCAGATGAGTCTGCAGGGGAATTTTTTCATTTAGCCTCATTTTGCAGTGAAGATGAATAACACATATTTACATTTACTGTTTAGCAGAGGCTTTTAACCAAAGTGGCTGGAGGAAAAGCACAAGCAATCATGCAGGATAAACAATGCTAGTGGTACTGCAACACTTTCAAGAGTAAAACCGTACAGAAACCGCAGAAGAAAGATAAATGTGTGAAAGAAGAGAAAATATAGCAAGTAAATTCCTATTAATGCTGTTGTTGTTAAAAATAACATTATTGATATTATTACTGTAATAGGAAGTGCTTTTAGTTATGGATTAGGTGACTTTAGTAAATATTTGTAATCGATTGTCTTTACATTTAATGATCAGTTAAATGATCAGTTGTTAACATTAATACAGCAAAACGTACATGAAAGACACTGAATGTTAGGTACATGTTTTTAATATTTTAATATATTTAATAGCTAAGAAATACATTATATTGGTGTACAATATAAAAAGTATTGACATTTTCCTCAGTCTGCTGCATGTTTATACATTTTATTTGAATTTTAATTTAATTTATTATATTATTTTATTTTAAATCATACATTATTTTATTTTTTATTTTTTGCAGCTGTATAATATTATCATCCACGGTTAAGAGGTTTGCAGACATGGAGATGATCTGACAGGGACAAAATGCTCTTCACGAAATCTACTTCCCCTTTTCGCTTCCAAAAACTCAACTAAATTGGTTACGTGCATTACTGCTGACTAAATTGTTGTACAAAACAGTACATCTGCTGTCCTTCGACTGAAATACTGCTGCATAAAAATTATCATCAACTGGACTGCAAATGTTCTTCTGCAGTATTAATGACCGTCTTGTGTCCTCTTAGGGCCATATTGATGAAGTTCAGTAACCCAAACAAAGCCATGTGTTTCTGAAAAATACTGGAATTTAAGTCACCCACCCACAAACTGCACACAAAACTACAGTCGTTGAGACAAAATGAGGCTCGGGCAAATTTATGTCAAATACACAGGAAGTTGGGAAAGAGTGGTTTGATTTGCAAACAAAGTGGATGTCAGTTGATTCCCACCTTTCAGTTGGGATAGGGACCCACTGGCCTTCAAGGGGATCCATGAAAAATACAAAATGAGAAAAAAAATACAAACTGTACTTTAACAGAACATTATTTATTTATTCATGGGGAAATATATTTGTGTTGAATCTTTTTAGGGGGTTTTCCTTGCTATTATCTCATTTTACTCAGTAATATTATGCCTTAGAACCATATATATATACAGTACATATATATATTTTTTTTTTTACTGAATTGAAATTATTTTCTTTATATTGAAATGTTGGATAGATAAAATATGTTGGATAGATAAAAAAAATGTTGGATAGTACTTAATAGAAAGTACATATTTTCCCTCAGAAAAAGTTCTGATGATTCATATTGGATTTAGTACAATGATATTTAATTTTGGAAACAACACGTCTATATATTAAACAATTTTTTTTTCACGCAGTATAAATATGTCTTTATATATCAAAATATATAGCAGCCTTTATATTTTAGGAAGGGGGTCCCTAACAAGGGGATCATCATATTGGGGGGTCTTTGGCATTAACAAGTTTGCAAACCCTGTGCTAGTGAACTAAGCAGCTCGATGAGGCCTTTATAGTGAATTATTCATCTTTGGGGGAGATATGGGGGAGAAGAGTGATTTTGGCATTTAGCATGGAAATAGATCTTGAACTGTGGTGCCCACAGACACTAGTACAATTGTCTCTCGCCTGCATCTCTCTCACTTTCCCATCACAGACTCTCACACAAATCATTAAAATAGCATTTTAAGCACTAGTTAAGTCATTCCAGCAGAAACCACAGTCTCCTTATTAGGCAGCCTGCAATTCAGCAAACGACACCCGGCACGAGAAAAAGATTTTGGAAAATCAAAGAAAGAGGTAGACTGTGTTTGTTTTCTTGTCTGTCCTTTGTGTCTATTTCCTGTCAGTTTTGCGAAGGCGTTGGATGTCGTTGTCTAGATTTAGGGATTTAGTCTGAGTAGGAGGGTGTGAAAAGTTCATACTTTCCCCATTCTTAAAAATGCGGTCTGTATTGCCTTTTTTCCCTCAGGGAACACGAATATGAACATCATTTTTTTCCGCCTTTTGTTTTTTTTTGTTTTTGCAGAGACGATAAAACTGCATGGAGGAGTCTTGTCTAGACCCGGCAAGTTTTTCAAGTGGGGTTCATCTGCTTGATTCATGGCCCCAAAGTCTCCTCCAAACCCAGTAACAACACACACTTGTAGAGCTGAACATTCCAGCATTATTATTTTTGCATTATTTTCCTATTACTTGAAAGACAGAGGCAGTTATCTTCTCCATTAGCTCCACACGCCATACAAATCAGCCTACTATTCTCTTCATCCGGAGGTTTCATCACATTTTGCAGTTTATACATTAGCAAGTAACTAATTTTCTATTGATAACACACTTCGTCTTTGTCTATCATATCCTTTCTGAAAGGACCACCTTAAGGCCCTGATATACTCATGACAAATTTCTTTTTTGCTCTTTTTTAAAGGGGTCATAAGTAATTATGTCCCCACTGGATGCAACAAATGCCTCGTTTGTAATGGGTTTTAATGCTTTTGTCTCGTCGCTCCGGCCGGGACACGGCATCAACAGTATGTGAGGGGCGTAACATTTCCGTCTCACGCTTGAGGTATTCGGCCAATCACAACGCACTGGATAGCTGGCCAATCACAGCACACCTCGCTTTTCAGACTGATGAGCTTTGTAAAAATCGACGCTTTTCAAAAAGGCGGGGCATAGAGGAGAAACAATAATGTACAGTATGTGGAAAATAATGTGTTTTTTTTACTTTAAACTGCATAAACACATTTCATTACACCAAATACACAAAATAATGTTCTTTTTAGCAGCATCATATGACCCCTTTAAAAAAGAAGTTGGAAATCTGAGCAGCAGTAAACTGTTATGAAACATCCTGTCTTCTAAAGCTAGATTGCTTAAAGCAAGCACCTTTACAGTATTAAACATAAAACAGTGTCAGTGGCGCTTTCAATTAGAAATATAACTTCAATTTCTACTATAAAGCAGCTTTACAGAGTGTTTTTACTCGTTTTACTTCAGGCATGTTTTTACTCATGCCTGACCTTGATGGCTTTAATACGAGAAATGAACCGGAGAAGATTTCCATGTCAAAGAAGGCAGAGCTCCAGTGTACCTAATATATTCGCCACAGATCAATGGTAGTTCGAAAGTGTTTACCAGCTGGAGCGAATTTTTCAAGAAAGTTCACTTTGGCAAGCTCTTTCGAACTCCTGACACAATCTCCAAACAAACTTTTGGCCTGATTTTGTTCAAAATGACGTTGCACCAGTCTGTTCTTTGATTTTTCTTGAAGTATATACTGGGGCCTTTATTGGTGCTGGTCTAGCTGTGTAACCATACTGTTAACCTTCAATACTTCAACCAATATAGTCTTTATGATGTTAAAGGGATACTCATGTCATTCCAAATATGTATTACTTTCTTCTGAGAAAAACAAAAAATATTTTGTGATTTGACCGACATGAGGGTGAGTATTGGATGACAGAATTTAAATTTTTTGTTAAAGTGTTACTTTAAGACTTTACACCTACCACTCTATTATCCAAAACACAATATATGAAGTAGAAATCAAACACATTTCCATGAATATCCATTGCTTTGCTTCAAAATGTTATGTGGTATGCTGTTTTGTAGCCATTGTCCTCAATCAGGTGTCGCCCTAACATCTGCCCCATAGATTAGCGCACACACGCAGTGGTCTGTTTTACTTTGATATATTATGTCTAAGCATGGAGGCTCCTTAGTCTGCGTCTCAATAGTAGGTTTTGTCAAGCTCCAGGGTGTCTATGGATACATGCCCAGTCTGAAAAGATCTACAAAGCCAGACGAAAGGACCAAAGAACCCTTGTCCTGTCCAAAAAAGGGGCATGAGTCCAACAAGGATTAAAACGGTATTCCTCTGCCACCCCACAGAAGCCACAAAATGGTAATTGCATGGAGCGAATTGGAATGCCTCGTCCATGACTTGACTGTTGGCTTTGCTTAAAAGACCGAACATGGCAGTCACTAAAAAATTGTTTATAACCATTAAGCTCTCCGTGATTGGAGCCATTTCAGTTCATATGATCTTTCATGAGCTTTAGAGCAGGGAATGGTGTTATTTAGTGTGATATTTTTATCTCCAGGCCGCAGATTGTTAAAACAGGAAGAGGAATATTAGACGGCTATGCTTAGATGTATAATTCATTTGCCTACTGACAACCCTTTTTACCCTTGTGCCATTTGAAAGTTGGTCTTTGTGGTGTAAAAGGCTATTTTCTGCCGTGATGTTCATTTGAAGCAAATGGTCGATTTGCTATAAAACTGCTAATTTGTCAGATACAGTTTCATTTCATTCATTCTTCTCCCATCTGCATGTAAAAACAGATTGTGCCATATTCAGTGGCAAGGAATGAGTTTTCTCATAGCTTTTTCCCTCTGTGGCTGTGGTCCATTGATTTTAGCCCCCTTTCCCTAAACCTAAGTAAACACATTATTTTACAAACCATACTAAAGAGCAGAGCTCTTGGTCAGCAACTCGTCAATGATTAGAGAAAGGGCTGTTTGGGTAATTTGCATGTACTTTACTTTGTGTCATGAAGAGCTCGTTTACAGGCTGTGGCGTTGACTTCTGCCAATTAATTATTCGTAGACTCAATGGAGCGGCACGTTCTCACCTTCTGCTTTGTTTCATATATTTGAATCCATGAAACATACATAGCACTGTGTTTTTCTGCTCTCGGCTAGTACATGCAGTCATGTCATTGCCAAATGTTCTTTTGCGTGTTCTGCGTGTTTGTAGTGATTTCGGGTTTTTGTATACAGATGTGGATCTTAAAGGAACAGTTCACGGTCACGGTCATGGTCACTATGAACTGTCATTGAATGGAAAACATCTGCATGCAGATTCCTACAAATTTCTAATATACAGAAGAATTTGTACAGATCTGGATGGTTGTGAGGGTGAATAAATATTGATTAATGTTTTACATGTACAAGGAAGAATGATGAATGAGAACAGACTGAATTCAACCTCACAGAGGCTGTTTGGGAAGGTTATGTGTGGTCTTTTTCACCTCCATGTTTCAGTCCACATCAAGGGCTTTTCTATAGCTGTTGTGCTGCATTGATAAACAATGGGCTGTCTATTTAATGGAGCACCGGCAGTGCCCACCCAGACTTCTAAAGGAATGTGCCACTGTTCATAACAAATGCCAGAGACCCCAGTGGCGCAGTATTCAGTATTACAAACCCAGAATTCAAGAATCCAAATAAATAGTTTGAAAAAGTGATCATCCAGAATAATTCTCCTGAAAAGGTGCAGAAACTTATCTAACTGTTTATGGCTCACTAATCAAAGGCACAAAGTAAAGCCCCTGATACGGTGTCGACAGCAGACTTTCTCAGCTGTATTCCCCTCTATAGCACCTGCTGTCGGGGTGAACATGAGGTTGACCCCAGTGCTGGTCCACAGATACACTGCAAATACACTGAATGAAAAGAGAAATAGAAAGAGGGAATGTGTGCAAGGAATTTTAATAGAGTTCCCCCTTTGTTGCATCTCTGAAACTAATGGCCGCTCCTTACAAAGCAACCGTCTGAGTTAAGTGTCCAATCAGAAATGAAAAGCAATAAAAAAAAGAATGAGTGAAAGAAGGTCTGCACAACGGCTCATACCAAGATGCAGAAGTGTAGTTTGGCAGGGACCAAGGATTTCCATTAAATAGCAGGTTTCAGGAACAAGATAATTGTTCTAGCAGAACTGACCCCCTCTCGCCTATTCCTCATCCCATCTTTCTCCTCAGCTCTTTCACTCTACTCTCTTTCTCGGCCCATATGTGGTCTGTCTCTCCTCTTCCAAATCAGAGAGCTGCAAGAGAGAGTCCACAGGTCATTTTCACACCTTAATGAACGAATACAACAGACTTTGCAGCATAAAGTAACATTAACTGTTTAAGAAGCCCTGAAATGTGTATTATTTATCTTAATATTTATATTTGTTAAACCATAGATTTTGTGTTCATTATGAGCATGTGGCACAGATTTGCCTCCAAGAAATCTGTTTGGATCAGTTTGTCCAGCATTTACAAGAGTCTGAAATATTTATCATTTACATTTACAATAGTGCTGAAAATATCTTTGATATTGGTGTGTCCTCAGTTTGGTAGATGTCCATGGTCATTCATGAATAAATGACTCTTATGAACTGGTTCTTTTTTAATGAGTCAGTCAAAAAGATTCAGCTTGCTCATGAGCTGAGTGAGTTTGAATCAGACTCAGCTCAGCCAGTGAATCATTCAAAGCAATTATCAAGTTCACAAATGACTCCTTCACCAAAATGAAAACTGTAAGTGGAGTAATTCTTCTGATTTTGATTATAATTGAACCAGGAACTGTTACTGTGATGTGTAGTTTTTGAGTAGAGATTGACTGATATATTTTTATAGCCATACCAGTAGTTATAAGTTTGATAACTTATATGCAGAAGCAATTTAAAATACAATTTAAATTTTAAAACCTTTATATTCCAGCAATAAAAAACGTTGTTATTTTTGTAACAGCAGCAGCGTTATATTAACAATAGAGAAAATAAACTGATGAAAAAATAATGCTAATATATTATATTCACAACTGAATATATTTAAAAACATTGATACTTTACAAAATATATTGTTGGTCATTGTTTAGCATAATAAGGTCTAATTGGTGTTGAAAAAAGGTAGAAAAGACTCATAAACTGTGATTCTGTACAGTAGCTTCCTAGTCATTTGTTTAGTCTGGAGCCCTGCAAACTAGTCCTAACAAGCATAAAAGTTGCAATTCACATTGAGCTGAACTAGTTTAAGCAAGACGTTTTGCCAAATTTGCCTCTCTACCTGAACATGCTATTACTTGGTTCGATTGCAGAGGCCTTTCTTTGGCTTACACTGGAATGGATCTTGTCATCTATGATGAAAACAGACCATGCCTCGGAAATCATTAAGCCAGTGATACACAGTCTTCCCAGGACCTTTTGAAGTGAATAAGGCTGATCATAATCTCATTAATAGTGACTGGCCTGCACATTCTAGGGCAGTCTGCCTCCACCCGAAGTTGCACAACAACCATCATTCATCCCTTTGGCTGGAGGTTTTATTTGGGTGGAAACGTGTCTTTGGCATTTTATCTTCTGGCTTATCAATTGTTGCTCTGCACTGATAGGAGTTCAAATTATTCTTAGGCTTCTCAGACTGCGAGTAAAGGGAGGAAGATGTAAGGAAGAGGAAGGAGGCTGTTCAAGGGAATTTAAGAGGAGCTGAACTGTGTAAGACAGAGCAGATTTTGACATGAGGAGTGAAAGCTTGATTTGTTTTTAATTGGCTGTGCGGTGTCTGCATTGAGTAACGGTGGTGCGTTTATGGCCTCGTTATTTTAAAACTCCTGTCTAGATGACGTGAAAACCAAATGGAGCTGTTCTGTGTGAGAGGAGGAATCCAGATCACTTTACCTGATATAAAACAGTGGCTGACACCACAAATGCTAAGGAAAGGTGTCATTAAGCCGTTAGTGTCAGAGAACAGCCAAGCAGAATCTAGTATTTGGAACAGATGTCTTGATTGTACATTTTTTAACATTTTGGTACTTAACATGGGTCAGTGACAAATAAAAATGCCACCAATGAAGTAAAAAAGTAATAACATATTGTCCTAGTGTACATGTGAGTGTACACGACACGTCTTCAGTATTTTCAAAGTAAAAGAAATATTTTAAAAGGTAAAAAAAAGTCATTAGTAATTCTTAAATATTTTCATAATATAAGTTTTTACTTTAAAAACCTGCTTTTTACATTTTATTATACTTTATTTTGTTGTGTCACCCTGACATTTTTTATTTTGAATTGAATGAATTTAATTTAAACAATTTAAAGCTCATCATAGAAGATGTGTATTCAAATAATTTATCAAAAATCAAAATTGACTTTAAATCAATTTAAAAACATGCTCATGATGGATGACATGTCATGAATTAGTAATTCATAAATATTTTAATTATATACGTTTTTAGAGAGTTGCAGCAGATGACATTTTATATTTTATTTTATTTTTATTTTAGACAATTAGTATCACCCTGACATTTTTTTCTTTATGCCCCCAAAAATATCTAAATGAATTTAAATTCAAAAATTAAAAGCATGTTCATCATACATGTGTATTCAAATCGTTGAAATCATTTTTTTTTTTTTAAATGTGGATTTGTTTTTAAACACGAAAAAAAAACAAGCAACACATTACATCTTTATATGATTTGTCATTATTTATTTGTTTATTATTATTATTGTTATTTATTTTATTTTATTCTATAAAGAACTTCCTCCAGTTGGCTTCATCAGAGGTTTACAAATTATTATTTGTTTGTTATTTAAAGGGGTCATATGATGCTGCTAAAAAGAACATTATTTTGTGTATTTAGTGTAATGAAATGTGTTTATGCGGTTTAAGGTTCAAAAAACACATTATTTTCCACATAATGTACAT
>NW_015548214.1:1607888-1608673 GCF_001515605.1 Sinocyclocheilus anshuiensis | reverse complement strand
AGGCATTCGTTGCATCCAGTGGGGACATAATTATGGATTATAATGACTTATACTGTCTTTTTACGCGTTGCGTTGCATCGCGCCGCGTAAACATAAAACCATGTCTGCATTTGTGATTGGAGAAATGACAAACAACAAGCCTTACTTTACACTGCCTAAAAAACTCGCTTTAAATATATAAAATATAAACACTCTTTAAATATAAAAAATGTACAGTCCTTACTTACAGTCTTTGAGTCAGAACAGCCGGCATTGTAGTCTACTCTCCCAGGATCAGGAAACGGTCCTCCATAAAATGTGCTGCACACATCTGAATATTTGGGTTGAAGTGTTCTGGAACAGTGTTGTAAATACAACTTAACCACTGATTTCTAGTCGTGTCCATTTTTGGAAGGCCAAACAAAGTAGTTTCGCTTTCACAATGAAACCGTCACACACGGTGGCCTAGAGTGAGCGGTGGCGGCCTGGAGTGAGCAGAGGCCAGGGGCTAGAGTGAGCAGAGGCGGCAGGCTTGAGAACGGCGCGGCCAGCGATTTCGACAAAGGAGCATCCGGAAGGACATGTGACGACTCCGGGCTGGACTCCGCTTCGGCCACGGTGAAAGCCGATCCAGCGATCCACAGCGCAACTTGAAGTATTTCCTCAGCAACCAGCACGGATCAGCTCCAGGCATGACGAAGCAGATACCATCCTCTTTTGGGAGGCCAAACAAAGTAGTTTCGCTTTCACAAAGAAGCACACAGCGTCTTTACGACATGGCGGCGGAAACAACAAAACTACAGCAA
>NW_015548214.1:1603188-1607862 GCF_001515605.1 Sinocyclocheilus anshuiensis | reverse complement strand
TATATATATACATTTCTTTCCCCTGCCAATATGGAATGTAAAATATAATTCAGTGATGAGCATCTTGGTAAAGAATTGTCATATCATAAAGGAATTTATTTTACAGGTTAATACAGGTTTATACTCGAACTCTTTTAGGTGGGTCAGTGACATAGTGATATTTTTTCTATTAATTTATTCAAAAATACATAAAAAATGCAGTTGATACATACAGTGACTTGAATACACCTTCTATAACGAGCATGTTTTTAATTTATGAATTGAATTTGTATTCAAATATATAAATGCCTCAAATCAAATCAAAGATGGAAATTTTGGAAATGCAAGAGGTGGCAGAAGTTGTGAGAGGTATTATTCAGCTGTAAGATCAAATAAAATGGCTTCATTTCATGTCACTGCCCACAGTCAGTAAAACAGGCTTGTGTTTCTTACACAGAGCCTGCACTTTGTCAGCTGTGCTCCACAGTTTCAGATCTTCTTTATGCACCAAGAGCTTGTAACACTCCAAAGAGAAAGGAAAAATTGAAATCGCATCATATGACCCCTTTAAAGATTTATGTGTGTGGTCGTCCTTCATACTTGCTCTCAGCTATCATCCTGTTTTTAACAGTGTTTCTAAGGAGAAGAACCTCCTCAGTGCTAGCTGACCTGCTGACCTCTGTAAGTGCTTTGTATAATTAGTCCCATTTCCCCGGTCGGCTTATGTCAAAAAGTGAGTTCAGTGGGTGGTGTGCTGTCGAGATGGTCTGATGCTAACAGGTGTTTTATTTACTGAGGCCTGGGGAGTGATATATATATCTACAGTGGAGGCCAGGCCAAATAATGTGTAAAAAATTAGCTCCTCTCAAGCTCTAAAGATGTTATAGGTCACATTCCTCTGACCGTCACTAGCTCATAAAACTCACAAAGTTCTCAGAAATGTTTCCAGAGAATACAGTATGGGGAAAAATGCACTTGCATAAATAGGCCACATGTGTTTTTTATATATATAATGCAGTTGATACATACAGTGACTTGAATACACCTTCTATAACGAGCATGTTTTTAATTTATGAATTGAATTTGTATTCAAATATATAAATGCCTCAAATCAAATCAAAGATGGAAATTTTGGAAATGCAAGAGGTGGCAGAAGTTGTGAGAGGTATTATTCAGCTGTAAGATCAAATAAAATGGCTTCATTTCATGTCACTGCCCACAGTCAGTAAAACAGGCTTGTGTTTCTTACACAGAGCCTGCACTTTGTCAGCTGTGCTCCACAGTTTCTCTTTTTCTTCCTTCTGTTTCATTGTTTAGAAACAGACATGCTTTTTTGCTCCTAAATTGATGGCAAATTAATTACTTCAACAAGTTTTTTGAGTTTAAACAGTACACATACTGTCCTGTCTTTTGTCTAGTTATCTTTAGTCATAACTGGCTACTGCTGCTCTCATAGGACACATTTAAAACAGACCACATGTGCCCCTTTTCCAGGGTGCTGGTGCCCATCAGGAACGATTCTGTGTGTCTCCACTGAATCTGGCCCAGGAAAAATTGGCTCTGCTTCAGAGTTTTTGCATTCCTCATTGAATTCAATTAATATTTATAGAAACACTTGATGTTTCTACATTTAACAGCACAGCAGTCAGACGATTTATATAACATTTTTATTCTGTAAACAAAACTTTTTTTTTTAAATGTCAATAACAATAAGCCTCGCAAACAAAAACCCTAATGTGCTATGGTCATGTGCCGGCAGGTTATGTAGTAATGTAATCTCTTACTGCATCATTCGTCTCACCAGCCAAGTACCAGCAATATTTCCGTGGAAAACCAGGTATCTGTCATGTGAGGCGTCTCCGGTCTGCTCAGTCTTTCTGTACAAAGTGCCCTCATTTTCTAGACCTCGCCTTTACTGGAGACACAGGACGTCAGCAGAAGTGGAACTTGGCACAAAGTGCTATTTCAAGCCATTAAAGAGCAGATTTGTAGGCCAGCACTGTTCGCTCCAGGAGGCTGACATAGGTGAATACGGGAAGGGTATGAGGGTCTGCCCATGTGATTAACCGTGCAATGGTGGCTGATTTGGTCATTCAGATCACTCTTCACATCATTTTCATTATAGCCATATACACAAACAACACATAGCGAAACCTGGTAAATATGACCAGGACACTCCTCGCTGTACTTATTCTCTACTGCCTGTTTTCACTAATAACAGTCTCAAGAGTTGTATTTTGAGGGCAAGACCTCTTCTAAATGCCTTTATGAGTTAAAAAGCTGTGTCTGCCCACATTTTTCTGTCACATTGAAGTAATGAGTTCTCGAGTGCAGTCTACACATCCCAACTGCATTGCTAGACTTCCAGACTTCTTAATTAAAAAGGTCTTAAAAAAATTCTTAATTGAGCCAGCGGTCAGAGTTTTGCTCCCTGTACTTGTTAGTACAATACAATCTTATTCTTTGGAAGCTTTCTCCTCTGGTCAGCAGGCACTTCTTTGTTTTCCCTCAACATTTGGATATTTAGTACATGAATAATCAGACAGTCATTACGTCTAGCCGGGCCACACAAGACACGCAAGCCCTTTTATATGGTTTGGCATGATTGCATGAATGCAGTCAAACAGGTGGAATTGAGTTCTTGAAGGTGTAATTGTCTGGGTTTAGTCCATCTATCCATGTTTTTTGTTTTTCAGTGGTGTTTGGGAAAGCTCCAGATCTTTAAACAGATCATTAGCCTTAAATTTGCTTTAATTCCGGTCTGTTTACGACTGGAACAGATGTGAAAATCATTCCACGTCTGCCTTCCTCGAATTAAAACACATTTATGAGTTCTGTAGTAATTAGACACGAGCGTTTGTCACCTTCTTTGGCAGGCTTCGCCCTCTCTATGCACTTTAATAACAATGGTCCAGTATTACATCGTAACTCACTTACGGAATCAAAGTTCAGGATGTCAGACTTGTGACTTGAATCATATCATGTTGTGACATTCCCGCTCCATATCTCATCCACAATGAATGACACGAATTCCTTGCTATGAGTTACAGCTGAAGTGATCCACTGCCAATGTTAAAGTGTCTCCAGGCTTATTTCGTCATTCATTCCCTCATTAGGTGGAGGCAGAAGTGGACCTCACCATAGAGGAGGGGCAGGAAACAAAGATGTGAAGGTTGTGAGAAAATAGGAGGACAGGATGCAGATGAAAGTATGGGCGGAAGTATTGCATTAACCCCTCCTGTCCGAATCCAGGCCTGGCTTAGATTTATGCCCCTCTTTCCTCTTTCCCCTCCATCTTTTCTCATATTCACAGTTTGGACACATCTGGTGCTCTGCACATGATAGTAAAGGGAAAAACCTGCTCCCTCTCTCCTTCTTCCAGCTGTAGAACAGGAACAAGGTCTTATTTTATTTACTTGCCAATAGAGACTTTGATTGTCAGTAATGAGGCCTCTGCTTATGGTTAAGTGGCAATGTACAACTTCTTGCCTCGTCATGTTTGTTTTTCCTTCTGAAATCTGTAAGGTCTGATTATTCATATGGGGGTTGTTCAGGGCTGTTGGCTAATTGCTATGTCTCGCTCATGAGAGAAACCCACTCAGCAATGTGCTGCCAATAGCGCTGCTGTCATCTGAAGTCTGAGAAACTGTCTAAAGAAGGTAAATATTGTATTTGTAGTTAAATATGCAGGCCATCCACTGCTATATTATAAATCAGTTATGTCTCTGGTAATAGATTTCAGAGACTCTTCACTGAATGTTATTGCTATTTCACTTATCCATATTTTTTCTTGAAACCTGGGACATTAAATAAAATTCAGTCATTGTTTGCTCACCCTCAAGTTGTTCCAAACAATTGTTTCTTCTGTTGAACATGAAAGGAGATATTTTGAAGAATGTTGATAGCTAAACAGTTACTGGTAGACATTGACTTCTGTAGTATGGAAAAAAATACTATGGAAGTTAATGGCTACCAGCAACTGTTTGGTTACCTACATTCTTCAGAAAATGTTCTTTTATAAAGAAAGAAAGTCCTACAGCTTCAAAACAAATTCAGGGTGAGTAAATGTTGACAATATTTTCTTTTTTGCGTGAACTATCCCTTTAATTTCTGCTTATTTCATGAGTGTGAGGTGTGTAAACATCACTTGGTTTACCTGGTTGAATACAAAATTAATTTACAGGATGTCATTCCACACACGGTGTGACATCTTCACTGCCAATACTGAGCCAAAGTCTAAACTGAACATATCTAATCCCTAAAACAAAGGTCACCAATTAGCAGACAGACTGAGATGAATGCTCAGTTTTTCCCTCGTATTTATCATGAAAAGGATGAGCACATGTTTGAGGCCTTTTAAAGTATACTCCACTGACTGTGAGCCTGTAAGGATGCGTTTGATGTACACACTACAACTACTTGTTGATACTCCTTACCTTACCTGCAGAGGACAGTAGGGAGTTATGTCTCCCTGTTTTAAAGAATAAAGTAGTTAATACATTGTTATACTTTGCCAAACTTAATTTGTGTAAGGACAATTTTCTGTTGTTTTTCTTCTTATTCGGCTAGTTTTTGATAGCAAAGGCTGTCTGTGAGCGTTGCCACCTAGTGGACACACCAGTCTCAAACATTTGGTAAGATTTTTTGGATGTTTTTGAAAGAATTCTCTTATGCTCACCAAGGCTGCATTTATTT
>NW_015548214.1:1562181-1603075 GCF_001515605.1 Sinocyclocheilus anshuiensis | reverse complement strand
TGCAAAATATTATTACAATTTAAAATAACTGTTTTGATACATTTTATAATTTAATGCTGTGATGGTAAAGCTGAATTTTTAGCAGTCATTACTCCAGTCTTCAGTCACATGTTACTTCAGAAATCATTCTAATGTGCTGATTTGGTGAGCATCACATATCAGTGTTCAGTTTTGTTTGGGATTATTTGATTAATAGAAAGTTCAAAAGCAACAGCATTTCAACAGCATTTATTTGAAATAGAAACTGTAATATTATAAATGTCATTACTGTCACTTTTGATTAATGTGTCTGATTTGAATAAAGCTATTAATCTTTCAAAGAAAATAAAAGCTTACTGACCCCAAACTTTTGAAAGGATTATTTACTAGAATATTTAAAAAATAAATAAATTGTAGTGTATTGTATTTTTTTCTTTTATGTTATTTAGCTACCAACTTGAAAACATGTACAATGATGACATTCATATGACATTTATTTACATTTTTAAAAATGTGAATTTATTTTATTTCATATCAGTACAGGGTACATTTTTATTTGAATGCTGTGGATCTTTAAATCAAGCCGTTCTTATTATCAGTACACCTGTAGAGATTCCCACTGTGAAGGCCTAAATGTTGTAAACGCTACATGATTCCCTGTAGAAAGCACATTTATTACCATTTCATGACTCTTTTCCAAAGAGGCTGCACATGCTGGCTGGACCACCCTGCCATCATTCAAAGTTATTGTCCACAATTGTTGCTCCCTCCCTAGTGGACAGTTAAAGATTAAGATCCCACCATCTTCTTTTTTCCAGCAAAGATGTTTCCACATTTTACATATCCCCATTGCGACTCTGTTCTGCCTGTCATCATAACAATATTCAGTAAATAATCAAAATGGCAAAGTGCTTTCAGTGATCCCTGAATATTTCTCATTCTCCGTCTTCCACTTCATCTCTCACACCCCCCTCGCTTTCCTACAATGTTTTTTCCTCTCACTTGCTTAAACCCCACCCTGTGTCTGTCCTTCTGTTGAGTATGATGGTGGTAAGATTTCATTCCTTTCGCTGTTTACACAGAGCTTTTACAGGCCTTTAAGAGTCAAGGTGAGGCCGGGGGCTAGACGTGTTGTCTTACACAACGTGCGCCTCAGTCAATACAGTGCATAATCTTCCGAGGGGCGCTGGACCGGGATCAGGGATCTCTTTTGACAGGACCGCTCAAGGGGAATCCCTAGTCCGAACTAAAATGATGTATTGGTGTCACAATAGGTCAAAATAGCTAAAGCCTGTTGAGGAAATTGCACTATTGCAGACGTTAGTCCATGAAGAAGCCTGGCATTGTACTGCTGAGTTCTTGTAAGCTAAATGGAAGTCAGAACGACAATTAAAGAGCTGGAACAGTAATGTCTGGTGTGGGATACCGGCCTCTCGGGATCTGTATTTGTTCCACTTTCCAGGTCCAACTAGCAGTTGGACTTTTGTGCTGGTTTTTTCAATTGCATCTATTTAATCTTAACTGGAGGTCCTATGAAAGGGTGAGGTTTAAGAGTAGAGAGGGAATGAAAACCTCACCTCCAGGAAATGGAGGAGAGAGTGCAGATTCCAGAAGCTTGGGGAAATTAGATGTTGATCCCACACTGTGGCTCGAAGTTTCCTCTTACCGCCCGATCCGGACAAAAGTGTCAATGATCGGATTCCCAAAACGGAATCTTGACAACTCACACTCTCACACACACACACACACACACACACACACACACACGTGTGAAAACATGTTTAAATCAAGGTTTGGGAAAATGGGGCTCACAGTCTGGTGAAATAATCCTTCATACATTAGTTTCTGTCAAATGGGTGGGGTGGAAGGTGTCAGTCAAGTTAGCAATGTATAAACCCTTGTGAGCAGAATTAATGTGAACCTGTAGAGCTCTGCTTCTCTTGAAGTCTATCTGTCATTCTTTCTGTTGTTCTTTCTATCCTTCTACCTATCGCTCAATAGTTTTGTCTCTCTGTCTATGGTTCAGTCTCTCTGTGTCGTTGTCATTCATTATTTTATCATTCTATATTTCTGTCATTCTAAAATAGTTAATTACACTAATATATATTTTTTAATTATACAAAATTCTTTTAATTTCTATTCATTTTAATTCTACTTAATCTTGAATCCAAACTGCAATTATACTTCTTGTTTGCTGCGTCGAGATTCTGGACTAAATATATTCATGCTTGAATGTTTCTCAAAGGCCTTTTTCTAGTGCAGTGTTGTGCGCTGACAAACAGTTGAGCAGATTGAAAAATCATTGTATGTGTTCTTGGACTCCAGTAGGCATTGGTTAAGTAGTAAGGTGTGTCAACATCCTGCAATGTGCGGTTTCCCATATTTGTCTCCCTGGGAATGATGGAAGAGGCTTCTGAACAGTGTATCCCCACCTCAGACAGTGGCTTTGGCTGTGCTTTGCGACCTGTGATGCTAATATAGCTGGCCTTTCATCCCTGTGTCAGAGATGAAGACCTGTCTCACCGTCTGAAATCCTGCTGTCTGCCACAGAACACTTGAGGGGGTTTGACAAAGATTTCCTGGCTCTTATTAAATTATAATCCCCAAATTCTCTCACCCTTCGCTCTCATCATAGAGCCTGAATCCTTTTCTCTGCCATCCAGACTGTGAGAATACAGAGGAGGATTTCCATGTGTCTTGGATACCCATCAGACAGTGATACAGTGATTGCAAGTAGCCATTTAACAGACGCTTTTATCCATTCCCCTAGAGCAACTTGGGACTGAAGGAATAGTTCTCTCAAAAATAAAAATTCTGTCAAACCTGTATAACGTTGTTGCACCAAAGTAACAAAGTTATTTATAGCAGAGGTTTTTATCACCCAGGTTTTTGTATAAAGTTGGCTATATAAGTATAACTTTATCTACATACATACAGGATAGCAGATCCGTTTCCTCTCTGGAGAAGCGTTCAGTCTTTGCTCTTGCAAATTCCACCATGGTGCAAGCACAACTGGCTTTTAAAGGGAATGGGAGATCAGACTATTATTGGTTTATTGTACGTTACACCCAAAACACACCCAACTCATTAAGAGAATAGGTACAACCCTTTTGGACCATGCATCTGGCGTGCCGACAGTTTTTTCAGTCGTTAAACTAGCAAAAGTGGATTCAGACACGCCCTAAGTGCACCTGCACCATGCGCTTCAGACCATGCGCTTAGATCGCTAAAATAGGGCCCTAAATCGTAAATATAAACAAAAAAATTATAGGGGCGTTCACTATAAACAACATTTATTTTAAATGTCAAACACGACTTTATTTCAAGTGAAAGTGAAACTAGCAGCCTGTGTAAAATGCGCTAAGGCTACGCGTCTCTCATTCTGTACCAATACAAATGTGTGCGCGCGTTGCGCATGTTTTGCTTGCTTCATGTTAATTATATTATATGAGTGGCTTTGGAGCATAAGTCACAACACGTTTCAGATGATAAAAAGCGCTACTTATATTTCAGAAAATATGTTAATCACTGTTACAAGATGTGTAACAAGCGGTTCCCTGCATTGTTACAGGAAAAGGTCTTGTGATTACAGTACTGAGCTCCTGCAATGGAGCAGCTCTAATGTGCTATTAAAGTAAAGATGAAATACGATACAGCAATAAAATGAACAGTGAAAGTATAGCAAAAGCTTGTTTAATACATTTTAATGGGCGTAATTAAGTGTGGAAATAAGTGAAGGGAATATCTATTTGCTAAATGAACTAAGCCAACTAACTTTATTCATATTCTTTTGGTTTCTGTACCCAGTATTTTTTTTAAATTATAAATGCAATCTGCCTTGTTCTAGAAAAAGTGGTATCGCTGCATCCAATTATACAAATAAATTTGACCACAGTTGTCAGGCAAGATTTTCATTGAATACCACTTAAAATTTAGTCTGTTCCTCACGCAAAGCTACTGAAAGACCCCCGAAGACTTAAAATATCATGTCATTTTGGAATACTTTTATGATGCCTTATGTTTTTTATTCTTTTCAGAGCTTAAAAGTGTAAACATTCTTGAAAGCATCTCCTTTTGAGTTCCACAGAAGAAAGTCATGATTTGGAATGAAATGAGTGTGAGTAAATGATGACGGAACATTTACTTCATGAGTGAACTGTCCCTTTTAAGAGACTTGCACAAATACATGGTGATCTCTGCAATGGGTGACGATGGAGGGGTAAAAGCTAATAATTACTTTTCTATCTTGCCATGGGCAGCAAGCACACTGTGTCAGCCAGCACCAACAACTCAGAGCATCACTAGCCATGATAGTTTAGCAAGCATTTTAACAGCGTGTCAGCAATGGATCAGAATTTCAAAATAGATATGAACCTGCAGCTCAATCACTCTCCTTCTGGAAGCGATTTTCACTTGCGACCAAGTCTGAATTTTTCCAGCCCTAGAGAACAGTGAAACTTTGGATGAAGTGTGATTTCCCTGGTATAAGCCAATTATTTGGTACTCCATAAGTTCACACCCTGCACAGCTAAAACGAGTCTAAATCCATGTAGCCATTGGCCTGCTTTCCAACGTCTAATTGTGCCTCCTTATACCAAGAAAACCTTGTCCTTTGTGACTGGATGAGCTGAATGAAAAATATTTGGATGATCTGAGGAAAGGGCAAGATTTAAGTACGGTGCTCATTTATCATTCCTAATGCACACTGGAGAGGAGGAGGACTGTTCCTTGTTCTGTAAGAATCCCGGTGTAATTTTAGCTTGACAGAATCCTGGGGCCCCACATCCACATCAGACATAGGTATGTACATGTTATGCATCCAAGGAGTTCACCTACACATGTAGGTCTTGCTCCACTGACGAGTGCCACCCACATGGAGGAGTAGAGTGGGCCATTCGTCATTCGGACTGAATATGCACAGGCTGCGGAGACGAAACACAGCCAGCTGATGACTGCTCTTTGAATGCTCTGTCCCGTCTGCTACTACATACTACAGTGTTTTTCTCTCCTCCATCTATCCCTCGATACTTCTCTCTCTCTACTGCTTCTGTTGTTTCTGTACTACCCAGGGACAATGTGTGTGAACTGCCAGCATGTGTCTGTGTTTAATGGGAGAGACACAAAGAGAAAAAAGCTTCCTGCATTGTCAGGCCTTGGCAACCTACAATAAGAGCATTTGCACAAAAAATGTGCTGTGCCATGAAAGAGAACTCTGAACAAAAAAAAAAATTTTCTGGTCCGGTTTTAATATTTTTAAAACAAAATACATTTGTTTGAGAATTATTTAATAGAAAATTTCTCTTAATTTACTCACTGTCTTGATATTTCAAACTCATATGACCTTTTTAATTCTTTGAAACACGTAAGGAACAATTTGAAGAACAAACTGGTTGATTTTGTCCATGCAATTACAAGAGACTTAAGTTTAAAAGGACACAACGCAAAATAAAAGTGGCCCACATAATTTTTGCACTACATTTCAACTCTTCTATGCATGCCTTGGTTTTGTGGGAGGAACAGACTGAAATTTTAATTGTAATTTACTGTAAGTCTTTTCCTCTGTTTCAAATGGATTGAGTCACAAGATCAGTCCAATTTGTGAATTCATAATTAAGACTGGTATTTTAAACTAGATTAAACGATTCATTGAAAAGATCTGATTCAAAAGGATGATTCATTCACAAAATGGACTTAAATACTGCTCTCATGAATTCTCATGAACATGCCAAGGAGAGCTAGGATGGATGTCAAGATTTTCAGTGAGATTACTAAGGACTACTTTTATGGTCCTTTTGTGTTCTTCTTGAATCTTAAAATAATTTCTTAAAATTAAATGATTAAAAACTTGTAATTGCATGCAAAAATATAGGAGAAAAGTCATACAGGATTCAAGAACAGGGTGAGTAAATGATGATGATTGTTTTATATTTGGGTGCACTATCCTGCATGGTTTTTAGACAATTTTACTTGATTTGAGTTTTATTAAGTTTCTTTTCGCTTGTTTTATGCATAAATCTAAGAATGGTTTGTAGGGTTGGGAATCGAAAATCGATTCCGATTCCAGAATCGGATACTTAAGGTCAGGTTACGGTTTTCAGGGTAAGGTTTTCAAATTAAAATTTCGATTCCGCTTATCGATTCCTATGCGTTTTTTTTTTTTTTTTTCTTCATCTGTGAGGACCGAACCTAGCGATCTGCCAAGACCTTGCTCGCTAATCTAAGCGCTCCAAAGTTTGGCTACATTTGCGATCAGAAGCCAAAAAAAGCTAAGTATAATATCTGTGATAGCTAAACATGTTGCAAGAGAGGCGTCACCACCAACATGACAAAGCACTTTAATTTAATAGATCGTTAAAGATCGCGAACACGATTCAAACACGATTCTGTTCCTAAATCCTCAACCTTTGACGTGTGCGATCAATGTTGTGATCACTTGGTTCGTCAGTGCAGCGTACGATCACACCAGATTTGAACATTTAAATCTGCGTTCACGCTGCCGTTGACCTAAAGAGAGCAGCTGTCATCTGTCATGAATGAAACGGCTTCAGTTTTTCAACCACTCAGTATCATTATTTCTGTAATTACAAACATTCAAATCACAGAAGTACTGGGATAAAAGTTTATAGTTCAGATATAAACTGTGTGTACGATGTGTATGGTAGCGATTAAAATAGAGTAAATCAACTTTTGAAAGTGAAGATTTGTCAATTACATTGTTACGCCAGTAGGTGGCGAAAAGGGGCTGTTAAAATGTATTTGTCTTTGAATCGTACAAGATATTCATTCAAGAACGCTGATTCATCCAGTAATGAAACAAGTACATCCTGAGTGAGTCATTGAATCATTTATTCATAAATTACATGTGAATCATGAGAGAACCACAACTTCCACTGGGGAAAAAAGGGGGGGGGAGGAAACTTAATTTATCCAGAATCATGCAGTTCTATTTTGCACACAAACAGCTCTTAAAAAGTCCAGTTTTTATGTAGCCTGTTGATTTTTGTTCATGGTATTCAGCTCCAATAAATGGTTTGCAAAAAAGAGACACAGGATAAATGTTTGATATCATTATTTAATCACATTGGAATCGAAACTGGGAATCGAAAAGAATCGGAATCGATAAGCAGAATCGGAATCGGAATTGATCAAATTCAAATGATACGCAACCCTTGTGAGATTTGTGCTTAAAACCGATTTTAAAAAGAAAAGAAAAATAAATATTACATTTTTGCAAAAATCCTGACTAAGAATTATTTTTGTAGAGAAAAAGCAAGAGAGAAAAGGAGAGAGAAGTGGGAAAGAGACTGCCAGATCAACCTCTAAAAAAATATGTATAATAGGAAAGAGGAGAGAGAAAAGGAAAGGGAGATAGAAAGTGAGAAAGAAAAAGTGGTAAGGGTAAAAACAGAGACTGTTGACAGAGCAGATGAGGAAGGACGTGGGGATCAGATTGTGTCTGTGTCTGGGGAGAGAGGAGGGCAGACAGACCCAGACACACTCAGCAGGGATACAGCTTTTTTTTAGTGTATTATTATATTTGTATATCATTTATTTGTGTGTTCATATTTAAGAAATTGGAGAGGAACAGTTTTAATTACAAATATCAAGTATTTTTTCTGTCTGTGTTTTTCGTCATCTAATTCCTGAATTTTTCTTTTTGTTCAAGATTTTAAAGCTTCATATATGAGAAAAAAATTAGCTTTAAACCAAATTATAAAATACATACACTGAGATTTATTTGTGATACGCATGCATTATTCAGGAGGAATATTTTTCCAGATCAGTCCATTTATGTTTTGGTTTTTGTAAGAACAGACATCATAGGGACAAACAGACCATACTAGCTAATTTTTAATTATTTAAAAATGTCTATCCTAATTAAGAATATATTTCCTCTCAATTGTCTGTTCACACACATACTGTACACACATTCAATGCCCTCATTCTATTTATCAAGGGTTTGTTGCTCTAAGAAAACTGCAGCTATCAGTCTTGATTGCAGCGCCTTTAAAACTCTTTTTTCATATTCATGTGGAATAGGAAAGAATGTGAGCGTTTTCCTGTAAGCTAAGCTGATTTTTTTAAGCTAACACCTGGATTGTATTTGGAGCTGTCTTAATCAGATATTTCTCCACAATTAACAAAACAAAGTGCCTCTCAGTTGGAGACTGGGCTTTATTCTTATTACAATTTCTTTCTCCACGGCCATTTTTCTGTCTCTTGAAGTATTCAACATCAACTCAAATGCTCTTCTTTGTTTTCCATCATGATTGATTGAAATACAGAATAGTTTGTTAATGAATTCATGAGAATGAGCTGGAAAAGTATCAATGCATCTTAAACAACAGGTCAATGAGTGAGAGAAAAAGAGAGGGGCATTAGGTTACTCACCTAAACACATTGACCCTCCACAAGCCCCTAACGAGATGCGCTCAGCCAATTAGTCTTAGGGTTATGTTCACAAACCATACATATCTGACTGAGCCCTGGGATCTGCTCAATTGGGTCAAATCAAATTATGAAGACACAAAATGAAAAATACTTAAGACAGTGGGCTGATCTAACAAAACAGCAAAGTGGAATGCTATCTCCCCATAAGAATATAAGCAAAATACCTGGCTTTAGTTAACACTTTCGTTTAGGTTTCGGCTAAGTAATATGTTATTTTCAAACATGTTAGAGCATTAACTTTTTAGCACCACTCACCAACATTTTATTTCCTAACTGCTGTGATACATACAACAACCAACATAATAAAACTGCCAAAATTACATTCAATTAGTTTCAGATAAAACCGAATGTGCTTTTAGCGTCACTCACTGGACATTTCACATTGAAAGTGTCGCGAAACGTGCAAGAAGCAGTATAACATCAGAAGCTCATTTTTCCAGTGAGCCTGGGTTGAACTTGAATCATGCTATAATGATAGATAATGTTTTTATGTTTTGTTTTGTTGTTTTTTATTTGTTGTGTTTAGATTTTAGTATACCGTGTTAGTAGTTTGTAGTTTAGCTGTAGCTGAATGTGTTTGTGTAGGTAATGTTGTGTAGCTAATGCTTTAGCAATGCAGTCCCTTGTTTATCATGCTAAAGCTTTAAATCTAACGAGAATGAGAGATAAAAGATCCAATTGAGAGGGGAGACTAAAACATATGTTCAATATGGTTACAGACGAGGCACCCCAGACACCCTTGTGGCTAATTTCTGATTAAACTTAAACAGAAAGTCATTTCTCAATAATAACTCAAGCTATAGGAGCACCTGGGCTAATGGTCCAGCTGGTGTAACCTAAACACTCACTTCTTGTGCATGCTACATGTGTGTGTCTGTACAAGAAAACACACTGCTGTATTCCCAAGACTGTGAAAGGTATGTGCATCATTCGCACAGCCAAGAAATCGAGACATCTACGATGAATAGTGTCTGTTATTTACTTGGTCTAAGAGAACATTTCCTCTGGGGGAAGCTAGAGGGAGCTTCATCTGAACTAATACATGTTCCCACGGTATCCACAAACCCCATTTGAAGACATTAAACAGTAGAAGTGCGGCACTTGAATTCACTGTTTATCTGTCACTTAACTTGACAGGAGCTTTGGCTTTAGGGCCATTGCATAACGTCTATGGGCCCCTTGGCGCAGGCTGGAGGCCCCGTTGATGGAAAAAAGTGAAAGGTGAGGAACAAAATGGCAGCGTAAATAGCTTAAGGCACACCACAGCAGGACCCTGACAGCATTAAATAGGTGATTTATTAAACGATTCTGTTAAATGTTGTCACAGCAGGGTTACGGCACATGTTACCCGTTGGCTTTTGAGACTTTCTCTGTCAGTGTGTCTGAGAAATGCTGTCTATGAGCCAATTTAGCCAAACCTCCTTTTTAATATCCACATGGGCTCAGGTCACTGTGGCCGCTAATACACCATGCAATCAGAGAAAGCGAATGTGCAGTGTGTTGAAAATGAGCACTGCGTTCTTAAATGTTTGTGCAGTGCTGTATAGTTACTAAGGTAGCCGATTACATAGTGTGTATGGGGGGGGGGAGCAATATAAGATTGGCAGACGGGGAGGCCATTACAGGTTAAGCACCGTTCACTCCCTCCTGCGATTTAACTAGTGCTGAAAAGTTGATTTATGGAATAAAACTCTCAGACCCAATTTCCACCTCTCTCACTGACTCCATAAGCATGGTGTCTATCAAACAGACATGTGCCTGTACTGTGGAAACAGCATATGCTCTTGCAAGCCACACACAGGCACACTTTCATTTACATGCCTCGAAGTTCATAAAACACAATAATTGTGTTTGCTTGATATATACTTATATATAGTCTTTTTTTAAATTCACAAATGCATTAAAATGCAATTCATACATACTTGAATACACCTCTTGCATGATGAGCATGTTTTAATTTCTAAATTAAAATTAATTTAGAGAATTAATTAGGATTTGTATTTACTTTTATTATTTACTTAAGTATTTATTTAAAAATAAATACATAAGGTATGTAAGAAATGTAATAATAAGAAATGTAAATGTTGTTGTAGTTGTTATTTCTTTGAAAAAATTAAAACTTCTTCATCGCTTATTAATATTTTAAAACAAATTGATAAATAATTAACATTAATATTTGTCTTGTTTTTATGCTTTTCTTGTTTATTTATTTATCATTTGTTGTTATTATTATTATTATTATCCATACACATTGTTATTATTTCTTTGAAAACAAAATCACTGCTTATTAATATATGAAAACAAGATTTAGTAATATTAATTTTAACATTGATATTTGTCTTGTTTTCAAGCTGTCAACAATACTAAAAACAATACTAAGTGGTCTTACACCAGGCCCTGTGTGCTGTTTTTGGGCTTTAGTGGAGAACCAAAGTGTACATTTCACAACCATGGAAAGAGCCATCTGTTTTAAGGTGATGAAAAGTGGGAATAGCTTTCTTTTAAGCTATTTACTTGTGGCTCACTCAGTTTTGGTGTCTTGGTTGCCACCTGAGCTGCCATGTTGTTTTTAGAGATTACTGCTAGTAGGTTTTGGCCCATGCAGTGTTTTGCCTATTTTTCCGCCAGCATGCAGTAAGAGTAAGTGGTGTAGTGAAAAGTAATGCATTATGTGTTTGTTTTTTCTGTTTTCGTACAAGGACCTTATGAGAACATTTCTGATTGAGTTTCACAGGTCTAGTTAGACATTAATTACATGGATATGCTTATTTTCGGTCTTGGTGAATTATTATTCTCTGCTATTTTCTGATTTGGAGACCAACTTGCTATGGGAAAGGCATAAAGTTTGTAATGCCTGGGATGATTACTTGCTTATTTCCCTTTCTGCTCTTAGAACAATATGCACAATTGACTTCAGTGCTTCTTTTTAAATCTGTTTAAGATAAACCACAACCAATGTTTGCCAAATTGCTCATTTTTTATTGTTCTTTCGAATGGTTTTACCTTCAATGGTTGTGACTGGCTTTAGTTATTCAGAAACTCCTTATTTTTTGTGTTACAGACATTTGGCAGTCACCCATCCTTATGTGCATATCTATGTTTTAGACCTCAGCTGTGCGCTGTAAACCATCAGCATGCATGGCTGAGCGCTTGGCCAGACGGATTGCGTGAGATTTTTTTACTGCGTCTGCAGAGCTTTTCAAGAGAAACATTAGATAAACAGATTGTGCCGGTCTGTGGAACAGGGGTAATGTCTGATTCTGATCGTTTCGAGTGTTAAGACGCCTGCTCAGAGCGGGGCACATGGTCGAGAACGTCTAAATTATCCTCCCCACAATACCACAACCCCCCAAAAAAGGCTCAGCCTCCCGCCCCCCTACCACCACCAACGACAGCCAACTATTCAACAACTAACCAAATTGGCCGTACCACCAATGCTCCCAGTCGCTTTCTGTTTTTGCGCATTTTGTGTTTGTCTGACTCTTTCGTTCTCACTCTTGGCCTCCCTGGTTTCCCTGTGACTCGTGATCGTGTTTTTCCTGGAGGGGGAATCGGCTACATGTGAGAACCAGGAGGAAGCAAGTTTTTTTATTTTTTTATCGAGTGTAAATACAGATGCTCAAACAGACGTGACTAATTACGCAGGCTCGCTCATGGTTTTTGGGACTGCACATCCTAATGCAGCAGTAAAATAAGATGGCAACCGCATTGCTATAAGCTCACGGTGGCAAAAAGGCATCACACCACATGCTGTACACCATAGGAGGGCTTCAAGGCCGGAGCAAAGCCCAAAATTGTCCTGCTGGAGCCCAGCAGAGCCCAGAACTGAAATTCCAGTAAGAATAACAATAAAAATGAAAATCGAAAATGATAAAAGAGGGAAACACCAGTGAACCACAGTGAATTAGGCAAAGCAAACAGGCGCAGAGTGCCCCTTTTAGAGCCTTGCTGATTGGGAAAACACAGCGAGGCTGAGCATGTCTGACTTTTTTTCCTCATCTCTCTGGCCAGCTAGTGCAGGAGCTGCAGTTGGACCAGGTTCCCTGCAGATGTGGTTTAACATGGACATGTGCTCTGCCGTACTTTTCTTTTTTGATTTTCACTGATGCAACACAGGCACAAACTAAATGTTGTTAACTTTCCATTTGCATCCTGCCTTTGCAGACTTCCCTTGAAGTCAGCACAGGCATTTCATTTATCTGACAAAGACAGTTTATATAAATACACAAGTGAACTTTGGTCTCCCCTTATTCATTTGTTTTTCTTTTCTTTTTTTTAAAGGAATATATGTACAATTTTTGAGAACTGGTAGATATGCTAGATAAACTGTTATTTAATAAAAAATTAGCCTAGCATGAAAAGCAGCTCCTATGTATTAATAATTGATTTTGGCCTGTCTGGCCTTAAAGGTCTTGACCTGTTTGACAGTATCAAAAATTATTATTTCACAAAATTATTATTTCACATAATTAAAAAAAATATTTTCATATTACTTTCACATAATTGAATTGACATTTATTTCACAGTAAATATTTAATGAATTGTAAATATTTATTTAATTATAATTTTAGTGACCAAAAATGATAGCGACAAATGTATTATATAAATTTGACTATGTATATATATATATATATATATATATATAACACATTCATGTTTATTAATGTTACATGTTAATGTTATATATATATATAAACACATTAATGTTACACACATTAATGTTTTAAGTTGTATTTAGACATCCATAACTACTAACACTTTCAAAAATATGAATAAATAAAAAAGTTTATGTAATATTAAGTTTACTCTCCTGAGCTTGATGATCACCAATTCTTGTAGCTTAAGCATCACCTTTCATTCCTTTCCAAAAAAAAAAAACATTTCAAAAAGTTTCAGACATTATTTTGTACCCTGCTCATGGAAAGTGTCTCAAATGATTACAGTCTTTGATATGGTCCTTGCAGGAGCCTCTGTTTAAACTGTGGAAAAGGGTTTATATTTGAGAAAGGGGCATCATTAACCTTTGGTTAGAACTTAAAGAGGTTCTTGCTGAGCTGTGGCACTGTGAAGAAAGTTGATCTGACTTGTGGGTCTCATGCTTGCAGATGCAGTCGGGCTGACTAGTGGGTTCCTGTGTTCAAACCTGTGGTTACGAGAGAGAGTTCAGCTGTCACAGCACATTGAAATAGGAAGTGAGGTAGGTTATGAATGTGTCTTGGCTTGGCCAGGTCCACTGAGAACAGCAAACCAAAACCTGTGAACTGTGAAGGCCACGGATAGGATGTCCATGTGCTTTTGGACTGAATTTAAGATCAGCAGACTTTAAGCTCCATCCCTCAGGCTTCGCAGGTTCAGCACTCTTGGGAAAACACAGTGTGCAGAAATGAAGGACTGGGAGGCGTTTCAATAAAGTATCTTCCACATTCAGTCACACACTCAGAGCACAGGACAGCTCATCCAGGTGTGATGTCTAGTCTAGAACTGGCCATAAATGTAGGTCTGAGGCCGGATTCTTAAGATAAATAATCTAATGACGTTAACTATCATAGAATTTACTTGCTATACTATACAAAAAGAAACCTTATATAGTAATATGTTTTATGTGTAGCTAGTATTTTATATTTGAACAACCCAATAATTTCAAGATAAGGGATTTAAGAAAAGTTGGAGGTTATCTGAAGTTTGTTAATTATGATAATGTTTAAGAACATTCAGGTATCTGATTCTAAGAAGTATTCTTCTTAAATTTTGTCTTAAGAAAAATTTAAAAATCTGAATCAGAAAAAAATCTGAAAATCAGTTCAAAATTGTATTGATTTATTATATATTGAAATGTATTTATTTACATTTATTTATACTTTTTTTTTTTTTTTTTTCATCATTTACTCACTCTCATGTCAATCCAAACACAGGTTTGTAATGACATTATTTGTTTATTTGTTATCATCTGTCAATGATGAAAAAGCCTTTAAGAATGTTTCAAGAAGCAGCCCAGTTTTGACAGGTTTACAGGAAAAATGCTAAATGCAAAGAATAAAATGCAACTATGTGTATAACCATGGATAGGCCTAATTAAGATAAGAAAATGAGTCAGCCTTTAAAATGGAGGAGAAAGCACCGATTGAGATCAACTGGTGTAATCCATGAAAGCAGATAAAAAAAGAGACATCCAAGACAACTGCTGATGTGGATGTCAGACACTTAAGAGAATGTAATCTGACATCCTCAATATCCCCACTGTTAGACCCTAAGTTGATGCCATCAGCACCCCTCTTCTCTGAGCCAGTGGTCTCTCCCATGCACCTGATCAAATCTGTGTAAATATTTGGTGCGAGTAACATGAGGATGAAATTATCATTCCTTCCTGCAGTAAATTAAAGCAAACAGCTGCAGCTGTCTTGGGAAACGACTGGTTAAACAAACGCTGAGGCACTGAGCCCTACCTAGGCTTTGGCATCCGTACCTCATCGCCCAGGCGTAACTTGTGTGGGGTCAATAACTCTACCCAGTGACCCGTCCAACAGCCAGCCGTGTAGGAAGATCCTCTTCTTGTAAGCATCTCTGTAGGCCCTCAAGTGAAACCATGTACCTCTGACAAGGCTGCTCGCCTACACCAAAAAGCAGAACACATAGATTCTGTGATTTTTCCTCAAAGTACTGAAACAAGGCCTAAAATAACATTTCACTTCTAAAGTTTAAAAGGAAGGGCTTTACTTTGCTTTTTCAGTTTTGGACCAGTGTTAGGGATTATTTTCTCAGTGTTTTGTAGCCGAGAAAAACTTTCATGTGTTGTATCCCGTGCCAGGCATCACTGAACAGGCTAGCACATGGAGAGCTGTTTATGTATGCCACTGTCACTCAGTATTACTCCTATTGGAAGTAGTGCTGACTGGCATAGGACTTTGAAATCCAACCGAGCACATTGGTAAGGCCAACATAAACGGGAACGTGAAGGGAAACTGAATGCTCATTCAGGTATCCAAAAATGATTAGGAGTAAAGAACATGGAGTAAAGAACTCAGTCTTTGTAAGGAGATGAAAACATTATGCAGTGAGTAACATATGCCTGCTATAACACCCAGCAAAAAGATAATATTTCTAGGGCTGCACGATTTCCACTGGTAGTTTTCCATCAAAATAAAAGTTCAAATTAAGACAGCCATAAATATTAGTATTGTAACTTTACAGTTGCAGTGTAAAATGATGTGTCAATGATCTTTCTCTCTTTGCAGTTTGAAAGCCCGTGACCACAGAGGACAGTGACAATGCTGGCAGTGCTCTGTGTCCTGCTAGCGTTGGGGAATCATGCCCTGGGTGGAGGTTACGCCCCCATGCCTCAGATGAAATATGTGCAGCCCATAATGAAGGGGCCTGTTGGGCCACCCTTCAGAGAAGGCAAGGGCCAGTATCTTGGTAAGTGTTTGTAATCCATCTTCATTATATCTATCTAGTTTTCCTATCTGTCCATCCATCTATCCATATTGAAATGACAGTGTAATTTACTTTATTTTCGCCAAGGCTGCATTTATTTGATCAGATACAGTGTAAAAACAATAACATTGTGAAATATTACTACAATTTAGAATAACTGTTTTCTTTTTAAATATATTTTAAAAATGTATTTTATTCCTGTGATGGCCAATCTGAATTTTCAGCAGCCATTACTCCAGTCTTCAGTGTCACATGATCCTTCAGAAATCTTTCTAATATTTGCTGCTCAAGAAACATTTCTTACCTTCTTAACTAAATATTTGATAATTGTTAATGTTCTGGATTCTTTGATGAATATAAAGTAACAAATAAAAGAACAACATTTATTTAAAAATAGACATCTTTTTAACATTATAAATGTCCTTACTTTCACTTGGAACAATTTAATGTGTCCTTGCTGAATGAAATTATTAAAAAATCATACTGACCCCAAACTTTTAGCTTATTAAGGTAACAACATGAACATCTGGATATATGCCCATTTATATAAGAATTAGTTCTGGTCAGAGACTTTTTACTGTTTGTATCACTCTATGTGTATGTGTTTGTTCAGGACATATTGTCAATGTCTGCATTAGTGGGGATTTTTCAGTGACTCTTTCTTGCAGGATACATTGTTACGCCAGTAGGTGGCACCAAGTGTCTTGAGTGAGTCATTTGAATCATTCATTCAGCTGATTTGTTCAAATATACTGATTCATTCAGGAACAAAATATGTGACTATCTTTATGAATGAGCCATTTGGATAAATCACCAGATTAAAGGTAGGGTAGGCCACTTTGGAGAGGCTAGCAATAGCAAGCCAGCTTTGAAAGCATAAGATCTCACCCTCCCTGCAAATCACTCTCCAAAGCCATGCCTCCTCCAAAACACATGAATGTGCACAGGCAGACAAGTTAACAGGCAGGTAGGACAGCCTAACATAGCCCTTGGACAAAGGGAAATGATTGGACAAACATTTTATGGTCCTCCACCTTCCACAGATGATATAAATAGACATAAATACATTTAGACCACTAACTTAGTGATTGCTATTGGGATGTGAAGAGACTTTCAATCAGCATAACAAAAATATTTTTGAACCAAATCACCTACCCTGCCTTTAATTAAAAACAGCTACTAGTACGCACTCATAAAGACAACTATTGCATGAATTAATTAATTTAGCTGGTTAAACTGGATTGCAGGAGGTTAGTCATTAAGACGTTTTTGCACTAAAATACAATTTAATTTTAGTTTTAAAAGTTGATATAATTTTTGCACTGAAGTGGCACAATGGTTTAGTGTATTGACCTTTTAGGCCATAGATGGCTGAGATTCTTCAGGCAGAGAAAGAGTTGGGGAGTTGAGCCAAAAGTCTGTCAGACTGGGAGCACTGGAGATGAACAATAAGAGAGGACAAGAACGGTTTGCAGTTCTCTGATTCCTCTCTGCTCTATGATATACGAGAGGGCACTGTGAGTGTGTCAAAGGAGGAGAAAGACAAAGAAAAAGAGGGACAGGGTGGGGTGAAGTCACCTCCCTTCTGAGCAGTATATCACAGGTTCATATAGTCCAAACCTGAAGGGAATCAAAGGGTGTGTCAAAACAGTGTCAGAATCAAGTAGGAGGGGTCAAGAGAGTCGTGGGCTGATGAGAAATCCAGGGTAGGTGTCAAATGGAAGCTGTTGAGATGTGCTTAAGTTACATAGGAGGTCTCTGTTTCACAGGTAAAGAGAGAAGGATAAAACACAGGAAAGAGAAAAGAGCCAGAAGTGGCCAGATAGATTTTCCTGTGGTTTGATTGGTTTACCTGCTACTGATAGTTCAGCTTTTAGGGATAGTTCACTCAAAGAGGAAAATTTGGTCATCATTTACCCATCCTCATGTTGTTCCAAACCTCCAAACCTGTGTGGAAACACTGTTCCTCAGAAGAAGGAAATTATGACTGAATTTTTATTTTGCACACATGGAACACATGATTTATTTTTTCACATTCTTCAATTGACTTTTATAAATATAGAGAGACTGATAGTAGCCTATTTATCAGATAAACTGTAAGACAAATACAATTATAACACAGTTTTATGAGCTATAAACACAGAAGTGTTACATTTTGTGCCCTGCATTCTAAATGACCAAAACCAGTGAACTGAATGTGTTTTATATTTGCATGCTGATTATTAGTGAGGTCTTGGCCTGTCTGTGTGGTCTACTGATAAAGATTGCTCGTGATTGGCCATTTTGAAAGGATTGCATCTCTCAGCATCTGGTAACTTTTTAAATGTGTTTAATTCTGTTTTGTGAATCAGTGTATTTGTGTATTTGGACCCATATAATGCAAATTCGTTTTTATAGTTTTTGTTACAACTAATATAAAAGTAATTTAATATTAGTAATTTAATTTACCTTGGTATTTGGACATGAATACAGTTCTTTTGAATCACTTCACTTCAGTTTGAACAATTTAAACAAACTAACATTATCTAAAGAAAAGCTGTGTGCTCACTACCATCTAGTGGACCATGGAAGACATGCACTGAAACAGAGTTTGTTTGAAAAGTGTCTGTGATATTACACATTGCTTATCCAGTTGAAACCTAAGGCAATTTTCATTAATAAATAAATAAATAAATATACTAAATAAAACCTGCAATTGGGTATAGACAACCTCTCTAAAATTCAGAGCCAACCTCTCTAAACCAGCATTGTGCTTAAACTATTGAGAGCCATATGTACCCAGTTCTTTTTTTTTTTTCCTGCTGACCATTTCTAAATTCCACTGACTTCTGTACAATAGCAGTTGTTATAGGAGATTCCGTGTAGTTGTCTGTTTATTTTGGGGCATGAAGTTTAAGGTGGTACAGTGATGGTATCAGATGGGTTAAGTAAATATAATTTACAGAACAAAAGCGATTTTGTATTGTGTAATTTTGTATTTGTAAATGTAATGATCTAAATTATTCCTCTAAACGAGTTGAGGCATGTTGAATATCTAGGCCTATGCTATACATCATTTTACCACTTGAGGGCGCTTCACAAACAGAGTATACCATTCTAAAGCATATACAGATGAGAATATAAAGAAAATATTTACAGAGAAGTGGATGAATAGATATATTTTAGGTACTCAAGAGCCATAAAATCTATAATCTATCATCTATAAAGATAATTATGCTTGATTATAGTTCATTTTACTAATATTTTCAATATATTCCTCAAAAAAATACTTTAGAAATCATCAATAGAAGTCATAAGCATAAAGCACATTTTAACATTGACCAATTTGACTAAAGATTATGCAAAGAATTTGAGTTATTGTCACGTGGGACTTGTCAGGACACATGTGTCATCAGGTCAGTGAAATGGACCATTTTAAAGTCAAAATGTAATGTACTGTTAATTCTGAACTCATCTCTCAAAACATTTATTGAGAAGTAAGGTGAATGCAACTTTGCAGTGTTTTCCTGACTTGCATAGTTTGGTTGTTCCTAGTACAAACATGGCTGTCAAACGTCATCACTGCAGTTCCTTTGATGAAATTCCAGTGAGGTCAAATGCTGTTGAATTTTGTCCTTGTCCTTTGTTTATGTTTTGTCCATAAACACATTCACTTTTCCCTGTAGGCCTTTGTTGCATACCTGCGTAGCTGCCATTGAGCAGGCACTTAAGCATAATGTTGAGTAAAGCACATCGCAAATGTAGTCTCACTAGCACTTTAGGGTCCCCTCTACATGGAAACAAACAATATTTTTTGATGGCACAGAGATTAATTGAAATAAAATTTGTGTCTTTAAATTCTTACATTGGCAAAATCTTCTTTTATTAATTTAGTTATGAAGTTATGAATTTTTCTTTTTTTATTGCAGAGTTTCCATCGATGATGGACATTAAAGGGGAGCCAGGTCCTCAAGGGAAACCAGGACCAAGGGGACCACCTGGGCCTCCTGGATTACCAGGGAAACCAAGTATAGGACAACCTGGTCTAAATGGTCAAACAGGTCCTTCAGGGCCTCCAGGATTCCCTGGGATTGGAAAACCAGGGCTACCAGGTTTACCAGGAAAGATAGGACCTAAAGGACCTCCAGGACTCAATGGTGAGGTTGGGCCTCGTGGAGAGGTGGGTACACGTGGACTTCCAGGTCAGCCAGGACCACCTGGACCAGCAGGTCTGTCATTGAATGGTAGACCAGGGTTACCTGGGACTAGAGGCCCACCAGGATCAAGAGGTGATTCGGGGCCCAAAGGCGGACATGGTATTCCTGGTGAACAAGGACCTAAAGGGGAAAATGGCAATGGAAAACCAGGTTCGATAGGTCCCAGGGGACCCATTGGCCTTCAAGGACCTCCAGGACCTCCAGGTTTTCCTGGGTTGGGTAAACCAGGGATTGATGGATTTCCCGGGCCAGTAGGGCCAAAAGGAGATAAAGGATTTCCAGGACTTCAAGGTGTCCCAGGGGAATCTGGTCTCCCTGGACTACAAGGTCAGCCGGGGGCACCTGGTGTAGGAAAACCTGGACTTGACGGTGCTCCAGGTAACCCAGGCCCAATAGGTCCTAAGGGTGATGTTGGGTCCAGAGGAACTCCTGGGTTTCCTGGTCCCCCTGGCTATGGTAAACCAGGGCTTGTAGGACAGAAAGGAGACAGAGGTCCTGCTGGATTAGAAGGAGCCCCTGGTGACAAAGGAGAACCTGGGATGGATGGTCTAGAAGGAGATTCAGGGCCAACTGGACAGCCAGGGCTTTCAGGTTCACAAGGTCCTATGGGTCTTCCAGGGAAACATGGGATGCCTGGTCTAAAGGGAGAGAATGGCCCACAAGGACCTCCGGGCTTGCCAGGGCTTAGAGGAGATCAGGGTCCCAGTGGGCTCCCAGGAAAACCTGCCCTCCCAGGGGATAAGGGCCTTCCTGGTCTCAACGGAGCCACAGGCAAACCTGGACCTAAAGGTGAACCGGGTCACATCGGACTGCCAGGTAAACCTGGTTTGATTGGGGGACCAGGTTCAAAAGGTGAGAATGGGTTTCCAGGACCCCCTGGGCCACGTGGCAATTCAGGGATTCCTGGACTCCCAGGCCCCACTGGTCATATGGGACCTCAAGGTGTTCCAGGGTTGAAAGGCGAACAAGGTCCACCGGGCCCCCAAGGAATTGGAAAGCCTGGAGACAAAGGTATGCCTGGCCCACAAGGACCTCCAGGAAAACCTGGCCCTTCTGGAATTAGCGGTATACAGGGCCCTCCAGGTCCACCTGGACCTCCTGGGTCTCCTGGCCCGCCAAATGGTGATATAAATCAGTTAGCGGTTCAAGGACCAAATATTGTAGGAGAATCCATTCCAAAGCCAAATGGTGAAAAACCCTATTTTGGTCAGGCTGAGCTCTCTGCCTCCGTGGCTCCTGCTTTTACTGCTATTTTGACGACACCATTTCCACCATCTGGAATGCCAATCAAATTTGACAGAATTCTGTACAATGGGCAAAATGCTTACAACCCTGCCACAGGCATCTTCACAAGCCCACTGCCTGGAGTCTACTATTTTGCTTATCATGTACATGTAAAGGGAACCAGCCTGTGGGTGGCACTGTATAAAAACAATGTGCCAGCCACATACACCTATGATGAATACAAGAAGGGCTATATGGACCAGGCATCAGGTAGTGCGGTACTAGAGCTGAAAGAGAACGACCAGGTTTGGGTGCAAATGCCCTCTGACCAAGCAAATGGGCTCTACTCCACTGAGTACATCCATTCGTCCTTCTCAGGGTTCCTCCTGTGCCCCACATAACGGTCCGTCTCAAAGGAGAATTGCTTGCTCAAGTGCCCTGCAGTAACATCTGTGATAACAGCGACTAGATTACAAGAAAGACTTGCTGAATGATGGAGAGGCTGAGTTCGAAGCAGAGGATGGAGAATTCATGCTGTGTCTCTGTTTTCACCCTCTCTTTCAAATGTTTGATTTGATCATTGTTTTACTTTCAAGTGTTGTCATTTTCTGCCTATATGATAATTTTATTATAACTGTTATGTTATTTTTGTTGATGTTGATATAATGGTGTTATTTTATTGATGTTGTTGTAGTTGTTGTTGTTTATCACAATCAGACTATTACTTACTTTGCAATGCGTAGGTAACCGTTTGAAGACTTACCCATGTGACTGCACATGTTGCCAAATGTTCTGACTCCCATTGAGCTCATCATGTTGACTCTGGGGTTGTGTGTTCCCCTGGTTGCAGTCTAATTCACCTATATCTTACCCTCATATAACACAGGCTACTTGATTCATGCCACATTTCACATTTTAGAATCCAGACATTCTATACAACATTGTTATTGTATTTGTATGTTTTAAATACATCCGTAATTTAAAGAATAATCCTCAGTTCCACATTGTTGTTGTTTTTTCTTATTAATGCCAAACAGGTGAATATCTATCTGCTTTAGTCATTAGGTATATATGTTTTATTTGATTTACTGTGTTAAAGCAAAAATTATGTGCTCATCTGTCTGTTTCTGCAACAACTACATTGTGTTTGAGTTATTAAGACAAAAAATTACTTGATGATTTACTTGTTATTTGAGTTGTTTGCTCAAAACATGCCAGGTTTAAATCAGTAGCAATCCTGAAGGCCTCAAGAGGACTGCTGTACAACATTGCCTGCATTAACAAAACAAATATAACAAATACATTTCTGTGACACTAATTCCATACACTCTCAGAAAAAAAGGTACAAAAGCTGTCACTAGGGCGGTACCCTTTCAAAAGGTTAGACTTTGTGCCTTATTTCCCCCATATTACATACATATTAGTGCCTAAAGTGCATATTAGTAATGGTACATATTAGTACCTTCCAAAAAGGTACCGCCCCAGTGACAACTTTTGTACATTTATTTCTGAGAGTGTACTTAAAAAATCATCGCATCAAAGCTAATACATAGCGTACAGCTTCTCATCAATATCTTACGATATCCTAGAGTACATTGGTGAGTAAGGGACTACTAATAGACTGAGAATATGAAAATATAATTCAGAATTTTTTTATAACAAATCCATTCTCCAACACAAAATCCAAACTACTGCATTGTATACTCTAAACGTTTTACATTCTCTATCGCTTTTCAAATTGCTGCTTTAACGATGACACATTTGACTGATTGTTTTTTACATTCTTCTGAGACTTGTAATTACACAGACATTATTGACACTAACATGAGTCAATGCGTGTCCTAATCTTTTACATTTTCACAAAAAATGTACATGATTTGGATACATCACACTGTAATAGCACTGCTCCAGTGGTGTTTATAAAAGTTTAAAAATGTAAACATCCTCAAACAAATAAATAGTTCCTTGCACATATACTGAAGTGAGTGAAAAATAGCAAATGAGGCTTGAAGTCCCTCTTGAAAGACATTTTCTCACTTCTGTTTGTTTGACCAGTATGTAGAATGATAAAACCTGAATCAGTCTAAAGGAGTGTCAGTAATATAACTTAAATGCACCAGGTTGCCCATTCAATACACGGTTATAGGGCTGGACAATAATTCAATATCAATATGTATCGCGATATAATTTTTTTCAATAACGGTGATATGATTTTTAAACACATTTCCTATATTTCGATATACATTACCAGTGTTTCCCATACATTGATTTATTTGTGGCGTTTGACTTCGTTGAATAAACATGAGCACTGCACGTTTCAAAATCAACACGCGTCGCGGGTGTTTTATATGAATGTATCTCTGAAGGGAACCGACTGTCTTGAGAATAGTTTAGATGGCATTTTTATCTGATAAAGTAGCGTTCATGAGCGGAGCTGCTTTGTTTACAGCCATTACTGGAGAAACCGTTAGTTCCACCGCTCTCGCAGCGCCTCCTGCTGGCAGACAATCAGTTTGCATTTTCAATAATAAACCCATTTCCAGCAACATGCTTTTGTTGTTGCTCTATTTTTTTGTTTTCTGAAGCAACTCGGAGCATGTTTCATACTCGTTATCCTGGTTAATGCACGTTTCAATCTATAAGAATAATCAGCCTACACTACCAGTCAAAGGTTTTTGAACTGCAAGATTTTTAATGTTTCTTAAAGAATTATCTTTTGCTCAAGAAGCCTGCATTTATTTGATCCAAAATACACCAAAAGCTGTAACATTTTGAAATATTTTTACTATTTAAATGTTGTGGCCGTTCTTGGCCGTTTTTATGAGGCTTTTTTAATAGTGTTCATATCGATATCGGAATTATATCGTATCGACCGAAATTAAGAAATATATCGTGATATAAATTTTGGCCATATCGTCCAGCCCTACACGGTTACATGACATTTGTTGCATGACATTGTTCAGATTATTTACTCTTGAATGATGTTTTGGCACCAGATCTGTCCTGTTTCAGCATGTATTTGATGACCTTTTTGTTGTATATTAACACTGTGACCAATATTTTCTATGATGAGTGTATATTGTTTGTGTGCAATGGATTGAAGATTTTAAAAATTCGTTGTGCTGCAATATCTCCGTACTAAACTGCTTAGACTATGTTGCCTCCTTTTGTCATTCAAAACAAACTAGGGAAAAAAGCCTTGATTCTGTTCCATGGGATATTTATTCATGATCAATCAAATTAAAAGAAACAACCAATCCTATTTGCACAAGAACTTAATGAAGGCATATTTATACATTTGTGATAGTCCAGTAAGGAATGTTCAACTGAAACCCTGAACGTACAAATAACCTTATATTTAACAGCATCAAGGAGTTTGTAGTACACACTACCATTGTTTTTCTTTCTTTCTTTTATGATGTATCTATCAATCTATAGAACTTTTGTCGTATTGCATTCACTTTATGCAATCCATTTTGGGGTATTAAATGCACTCTTTGATTGAACATATTTTGTCAGCTCATACAAAATCTGCAAGTACTTGACAGTACTGATGCAACATCAATAAAGACTTTCTTGATCAAGGGTGTCTTTTGTTGTTCTCCCTACTAAGACCAGAGCTATTAATTATGCATGGTATTAATCAGTCAAGTCTCATAAATTCAGTTCATAAACTTGAGATGAACCAATTAAAGTAAATCCTCTGACTTTTTTTCATAATTTAATCAGCACATTAAATGTATTTAAATAAAATAAATTCAGCGTACAGAAATATCCAACTAACACTAGGGGGAGTGTACATCCATTTTAGTGTTGCTTGTAGCGTCACCTGTGATCATATAAAAGCAGAGGCGGACAGTAACTAAGTACATTTACTTCAGTGTTGTACTTAAGTACACTTTTTGAGTATTGGTACTTTACTTGAGTATTATTTTTTCTGGGAACTTATGACTTTAACTCCACTACATTTCTATCAAGGTCCTCGATGTAGAAAGTCGTTACTATGTAGCAGCTTTGAAAGTCAGTGGGTGATTTTTTTCTTCTCTAAAACAGACAGTTTATCAGTAATCACTCTTGTAGGGCTACATGAAGTGATTTCCCAGCATTTTTTGAACACTGACCAGTTGCAAATGTGATATTTATTTACAACAATTCAATAATAAGAAGTTAATATTGCGGTATATATTAGACACAATATTGTCTGATTTTGCTAAATTGTGTACGTGAAAATATTACCTATAAAGCCACAGAAGAACTGTTGTGCATCTCCTAATAAAACACAATAGGTCTTGACTTGAAGCAGCACTGCACAGATCATTCTGTGTGTGACATCAAAGTACAGCAAGAGCGATTAGACCGCATTTTTTAAATTTTTGTTTTGATGTCAAATAAGTTTTTAAAAGCAAGTACTTCTGTACTTTTACTTAAGTAACAATCTGTCTCTACAACTTTTACTTGTAATGGAGTAATATTTGACCAGTACTTTCATTCAAGTAATAGAGTTGGAGTTGTCCGCCTCTGTATAAAAGTGGCTCAAAGGCTTCACAAATATCACACCTTTATGTTGATCTACATTTTGATAATATCCAAATCTAATACTTCCAAATTAGGTGGTCACATTTTTCTCTTGGATTAAATAATCAATATTTAATGTTCCACAAAGTATTGGAAATAAGTCATCGTAAATATATATACATTCTTGGATTAAATTTGTAAAAAAAAATCGCGTTCCGCAAATTATGAGAATATCCAATATTGGAAGTCCTCGCAAAACGTGAACAGGCTCTTGCGTAATGATGACGCAGTCAATGCCTGACTCCTCCCTCTTCAGTTCATCTCAATTCAGCTTTTACTGAGAGGACGATAAACACGGCTTCACCCTCAAAGCGCTTACGGCTCTACGTGCACGTTCTCCGGGGATTGCCAAGGGATTTCAATGTTTGGCCCGTTCTTTGTAAGTATCCTTTATTATCACTCGCCTTCCCCCTCTAATATGCCAGAAAGACGTTAATAGCGACTACCCGAGTCGTTTGTTTGACCGTCATAGCTGTGAAAGCTCGCGCTTCAGCCGGTGAAGGAGCTCGCGAGGGTGGCAGCCATTTGCCCGCGTACGTTTGAACGTAAACTCCATACTCGCCTGTTTTATTCGTTTTGACAGCTAGACGGTTTTTGACGCGATCAGAGACAGTTTGTTGATCATTCCTGAGTTTGTTGTCGATAAATGAATGAAGGGGCTGGTGTTCTCCTCCTCAGGCTGTCCTGGACTGCGCTGGCTAGCTGCTTGCTAGCGGTCTCATCATCAGCAGAGACCGTGTCAAGAAGTTAACGTTACTCAGACAGTTTATTTTCCGCTAACGTTAGAGCATTAAGTATAAAATTAGTTACATGTTTGATTCTGTGTATGGACGTAAAACATAATGGTCACTTGGTCATTTTTCATCGTTTGACGGCTGTGAGGGTCAGAGAGGGTGAGATTGAATTGTTAGCCAGCGAGCTAATGTTAAAACTGTCAGTTCAGTCAGATAACACTTTATCGTCACACTCCAGAATGTTCCTGATTTCAGGGGTTCAATGGTTATGCAAAGCGTGGAAGATTAGAGTCCTTAATTTTAGTTTATTTTTAATGTACCACAACATTTGTCACACAAGCCTTGCCGGTTCACGTACGTGTAACTGGTTTCTTCATATTCATGTTTGCTTTATTTTAACTGTGAATCGGGACATATGGTAACCCTTTGAAGTATGGTCGATCCGTGCCTTTAATCATTCCCGTGTACAGTACATGGTTAAACTGTAAGCTGATGACCCAGCATTAGACCTAAACTGCGTAGTAAACTAACTGCTAAGCCAATAGTAACGCATTTAAATGGCATGCTTGTAGAACAGGTAAGCTGATGTATGGGTGGAATCTGATTTCAACCGGTTCCCTAAACGAGAAGGATGCTTATTAATGACATGACATGATCCAAAATGCTGTATTCAGGTGCCATGTGTAGTATTTGATGAGTCACGTGGCTTCATGCTCCACCTGTTCCGTTCCTGCTCCTGTGTGATTAATACAAACTGTACAGGACAGGTGTTGGTCAGTGGCTTATGCCTTGTTGTCTTTGAGACGGACATGCAGGCATTCCTGCCAGAATCTGATGGAAGTTGTAAAATTGCCAGGTGAGAGCAAGTCAGGACATGTTTTAGAGCTTGAGGTATCTGCATAATATAAGGTGAGATATTTTGCCTGGCATAACAGGGTATTTTTGTTTGTTTGTTTGTTTTTTGTTGGCTTAGTTGTTTGATGTGGATGCTGATTTTTCTTAGTTGCCTCTAAATATGATCATGCTGCAATGTATTTCATCACCATAAAATCAATGTTATGTATCTAAATGGACATTTCATTGGTAGTTTGACAGAATTTTTGTGTTTGCTACATTGGGACAATTTTAAATAAATGTGAGCAAAATAACTTAAAGGCACAATATGTAAGATTTTTTTATTAAAATATCCAAAAACCACTAGAACAGTGTTATATATATTTAGCTGACTTGTGTACTTACATTATCCCAAATGTTTCGAAGAATGTTTAAATCCAGAGAAATAAGCAATTTTAACTAGTGACACGGATCATGTCCATAGTGTCATTGTGTCGCCTGCCAATGACGTCATACACCCTCGATTTCCGGTTTTGTTTTGTAGAAAACATGGAAACACCAAAGACGCTTTAATATGTTGTGCATTTTATTAGACCGGTGACGACCGCACAGAGTAGCATAATAACAGAACTTTCAAATGTATCTAGTATGATAAAGCAGCGCTGCTTTTTTTCCCCACATACTCACGACCGGAAGGAGCGGAAGCAGTCGACTGTGGCATAATAAAAGCTCCGCTGCATTCGAGCCGTGTGTCACGCTCGTTCAGCGGCCTCGTTTCGCTTCGACGGCTTTCAGCCTCACCCTGCTTCATACCATGATTCCACACTCAGTCACGGCGTCATCAAACTACACCTTTGCCTCTTTGTTTATTTTGTGAGATCGGCCAAGTTAGTGAGTACCGATCGAGTCATAATATGTGATTATCGGCCGATACCGATCTCCGGCCGATCGATCGGAGCATCCCTAGAATGTGGTTGTAAATAAATAACCAGAATGTGTGTGAATGCACCTGTATTAATGACTCAAATACAGGACTGACAATCGTATTCTGCTGCTGTGTGAACGTGGCAGTAGGTAGACCTTCATCATGATGCTGCTTCGGTCCAGAGACTTGGTGCTTTTGGCAAGTCTGCTGAATTCTTTCTCATTATTAACTAATATAAAGACTGTCAAATGAAGGCATGATAACCTTTCAAAACTTGGCTTTTTTGATCAACATTAGGCCTGTTTAGACCATATTTATAGCCTGTTTGGCATTTTGGATGAACAGAGCTGTCAGTAGCCACTCTAACTGGGCAGCATGTTTAATGTCACTGGTAACAGTAGTTCACAGCTTGTTAACAAACATGGATTGAGTTGTGCCTCACAGCAGGCTCTCCTAAAACATCTACACAACTGGCAACAGCATGACTCCCATTCCTCCCATTGTCTTTTCAGCTTGTCTGCTTTAATATTGAAGGAGTTGTTAGAGCCTTTGAGCCGGCATTGCAAGCCCAGCAGGAGTGCTGCTAGGCCTTGATGAATGAGCACGGTGCTCAACACAGTCTCATCCTGACCTGACAGACATCTGCTCCCTCTGCATGGCTTCCATAAAAGCTGCATGATGTGGCCTTTGAGAAGACAATAAATCTTCGAGATGTCTGTGTTGAATAACATGAACTGTCTGTCTTGTCGTTTGAGTCATTCTATTAGGTTTACAGTCACAGTGGTGTAAGCATCAGACTGACAGGAAGTGGGCAGGTTTGTGGCAGCATTTACAGGAGTCCCCACCCTCTTAGCGGAGTTTCCACTGAGCAGCTTCTTGTCTTCTCTGCGCGCTTCTTCAACACACTAATATGGTGGTTGGTGATGACATTGTTTTTTTGAGGGGGGTTCTTAGGTTTTACCTTATTTTGCACGTTATGTTTGTCAGCCATTGTTGCAGTTCGAATTGCACATGCAGAAAACGCCTTTTTAAAAATGCAGAACCTTTTTAAAAAAGCTTACAAAGCTGATACCAAAGCACTTGGTGGTTGGTTGTGTTAGCCTAATTTAGTCATTTCTGTGCATCTCTAAACTTGACCACAGGCAGCTTGCAAGGTGCATTTTGACTATCTCTTGGCCATTTTTTAATCTAATTGTTTGACATCTAACTGGAAAGATTAAACCAGCAGGAGCATGAAACATATAGCCTACCCTATTGAATTCTTTCCCTTTTAAAATGGCTTCCTGTTTTTGAGGAACATGCATGACTATGGCAAAGCACAACATAAGAATGATGATGGCTTCTGGCTGTACCTTATTGCCTTGTCTGTTGAATGAGATTAGCATTGCAATGAGCCCCTGGCTTTGGCAGCAGATTTCTCTCTTCCCAGCACACTGCTGTCTTTTTGATGCACATTTTCATACCACCTGCTTTCGGCATTAAGAAAGGGAGACCCCTGTTTTGTGTCTGGACCAGGGAGCTGACCTTAAAATGATTAGATTTGTGACAAGATATTATGGCTTATCAAGCTACTTTGATGCAGTCAGAAGTGACACAGTGTTTTGTCACAGTTTAATTTGTGTGATTGCATGGTGCAGTCTTGTTGACACGTCAGTTTTCCTGTACCTGTGTTACAGCATGCAAATTCACAAATAAGATTCTGTGTATAAACCGCCATGTCTTTTAGTGTTCAGAGACTGACGTAAACAGCCATGGTTTTTAACCTGCATTTATTTAAATTGCTTTCTACCTTACAACTTTTTTGACCCTTTACAGATTGGTTTAGACAAAACTGTTATAGTGTCAATTATTTACTATATACAGGTGCATCTCAATAAATTAGCATGTCGTGGAAAAGTTCATTTATTTCAGTAATTCAACTCAAATTGTGAAACTCGTGTATTAAATAAATTCAGTGCACACAGACTGAAGTAGTTTAAGTCTTTGGTTCTTTTAATTGTGATGATTTTGGCTCACATTTAACAAAAACCCACCAATTCACTATCTCAACAAATTAGAATATGGTGACATGCCAATCAGCTAATCAACTCAAAACACCTGCAAAGGTTTCCTGAGCCTTCAAAATGGTCTCTCAGTTTGGTTCACTAGGCTACACAATCATGGGGGAGGAAAATGAGAAACGAGACCAAAAAATGCAGATGAGCTGAAGGCCACTGTCAAAGAAACCTGGGCTTCCATACCACCTCAGCAGTGCCACAAACTGATCACCTCCATGCCACGCCGAATTGAGGCAGTAATTAAAGCAAAAGGAGCCCCTACCAAGTATTGAGTACATGTACAGTAAATGAACATACTTTCCAGAAGGCCAACAATTCACTAAAAATGTTTTTTTTATTGGTCTTATGAAGTATTCTAATTTGTTGAGATAGTGAATTGGTGGGTTTTTGTTAAATGTGAGCCAAAATCATCACAATTAAAAGAACCAAAGACTTAAACTACTTCAGTCTGTGTGCATTGAATTTATTTAATACACGAGTTTCACAATTTGAGTTGAATTACTGAAATAAATGAACTTTTCCACGACATTCTAATTTATTGAGATGCACCTGTAGCTGTATCTACTGTATATAGTTTACATAACACTTCTCATAATTAATTAGAGTATTGTAGTAGTTAATTTAACCAAATCCTGAGAGGATATTCCAAAAGGCCTGCATAATTTTTAAAATTTATTTATTGAACAACCACTGCTTTTGTCTGTCAGGTCTAGATGAGTTTTCAAAATGCCCTTTTCTTACCTGGATTTTTTTTTAAACAATTGATCAAGCTTTTTAAACAAATTTTAAACAATTTATCAAGCATGATAAATTACATTTTAATGAAAAGTGAGTTGTCTTTTTGTCATTGTGAGCTGGCCGAACTTCATCATTGCCATATTATAATGATGCATAAATGCAAAGGATTTATCCATGGTGAGTAAATGAATCTATGATTCAATGAGCCCTTTTCCAGCACTCTTCTGAGAGACTGGTGAGGAATGCAGACAGACAGGCCTCAAGAATGTGTGTGGCATTCAGTGTGTACCTCAGGTGTATTTATAGGCTACTAAGTATGATTTACACAGATTTTTATTTCTGGCCTTTATAAGATAAAGTGTGTTGTATTCTAAACTGGAAGTGCTATTTAAACAGCTAAATAGCTACTTCAACTTGATGACCCTATGGTCCATTGGTTATTTTATGTCCTTTGTCTTTTGTTATTTTCTGCATGGTGTGGTTCAGACATGTTAATTACATGAAAGTGAGCTACTCTTGACGTTTCCTCTTAGCAACTTAAAAAAACACCTGGAGAGATGGGCCATTTATTCACACACTGTGTTATCCTGTCTTGAAACAGGACTCATATTTCCTCTGCTTTTCTGAGAATGGCACCGGTGACCTCTTTAATGTTTATTAATACCCAGAATTCACACTCCACTCCGCTCTAGCAGGCTGAAGGAGCGAGGTTCATCCTCTATGTGTCCGATTTTCCTGTGTAACATGACTTCTTGACCTTCTGGTGAAATTAGGTGTAAAATCCTAGTGATATTTGTAAGTTCTTGGTTAGATATTTACCTGAGGAGCCATGAATTGTTTAAAGAAAAAGAGTAATCTTTCAACCCAGTCTTTAACTGTATGTAGATTTTGGTCATATAGCTTAAATCACAACTTAAAGTCGTCATGGAATTACATTTTTTAAAAGCATGTGAATAATCTTATTGTGAATGTGTTAAATGTTTTTTTAACCTCATAATTCAATTAAAATATAACTCTGGTGAAATGACAGACTTTGCTGGTGACTCATACTGCATTTCGCCAATGATTTTGTCCACTTAAAGTGCCCCTATTATGCAATTTTTAAGGTTCCTAATATAGTTTTGGGACTCTCTTACAATAGGATTATATGCATGCAAGGTCAAAAAATGCTTACGTTTTCTCAAAATATGCATTTAATATCACCTCATTTTCCAGCGAATCACAAACGATTCGTTCAAAGCAGTTCTAAGATTCAGTCTCTCCAAAACCCTCCTTTCCGTGAGCCTACTCTGCTCTGATTAGTCAGATGGCCCAGTCTGTTTTGATTCGTCTACCGTTTATAGCACATATCGGAAGCTATACGCCCATTTAGGGCTGGACAATAATTCAATATCAATATGTATCGTGATATAATTTTTTTCAATAACGGTGATATGATTTTTAAACACATTTCCGATATTTCAAATGAAATAAAAAGCTTTTGTAACATTATACACTATTCCATTCAGTATAATTTTTATACATTTTTTTGGGAAAGAAATCATAGAAATTAATAATTTTATTTAGCAAGGATGCTTAAAATTGATCAAAAGTGATGATAAAGGCATTTATAATGTTACAAAAGATTTTTATTTCAGATAAATAGTGTTCATATCGATATCGGAATTATATCGTATCGACCGAAATTAAGAAATATATCGTGATATAAATTTTGGCCATATCGTCCAGCCCTACGCCCATTGCCATAGTTCTGTATTTTGAAGGCTCAATAGAAAATATAAACATCTATTAGCAGGGTACTGAGCCATCTTTCAAGAGCAAGCGTTTTGCGAATCCCGCGTTGAACTCCCCGAGATTAGAACGGGGTCAAGTTGTTAGCGGCGGGCCAACGTAGAACATAGGCGGGAATTATGCAAATGTGTTGCCCCGCCACAGAAGTGGGATTCAAATTACTAACGACTCGTTTAGGCTGTTGAGAGTCGATTCTTTCTTTTGGGAGACAATAACGTTATTTATCGTGCACTTTCGATTTTACAACTTTGCAGATTGTTTACATTCACATACAGCTACATTACACTGCATGAAAGGCAATATTGGAAATGGCATAATAGAGGCCTTTTAAAAACCCACCCCTTTCTTACAATCTGCTGCATTCAGATCTTGGTCCATCCAGTCAACAATCAATGAGAGAACCTCTGGTGCTACTTGCATTACATTGCAACTTCAAAATATTTAATAGTTTTAAGCCATTTCTTAATTGTTTATGTATGTACTCAGAAATAGCTCAAAAGGGTGTTTTTTCTATCCCCTTTAACCATTGTTGCCCGGTAGAATCAAAATGATTAACACAAAAAACAAAAACAGTAGAATTATTGTTAATTATTGAATTATTGTAGAATTGTGGTTTTCTTCTTTTCACAAAATTTTCATTAATATTCAGCAATACTACATTGAAACAATACTTAATAAACAGCAATAACTATATCCAAATATATTGTAGCAGAACATTTTAACATTAAAAAATGACGCAACCATTTTCCCCGGAAACGTAATAGCCAACTAAAAGGTGCATTTGGGTCATCAGCATATTCACAGTGTTGCTCAATCTTATATTCCCGGCAAAATCATTGTGAATATTCAATGTACCGCTCAGCCCTACATGTATGTTATCAGCTGAATAACATTCCGTTTTTACTACTTGTTAAACAATGTGAATCTCTTTATGGCAGTGCCAGCACTATAGTTACACCTGCCCAGCCAAACCGCTTTTTCTGATCTCATAAGAGTGTCAATAGACCCACCTTTTTCATCTGTAATGTCCTGGAATGCAGCAAACAAAGCTTTGAAACTCATTGGTGGTTTCAATTCAAGGAGTTTAATTCAGAAGCAGTTGTTGCTTATTACAATAATCGGTAAAGGAATGTCTTTCTCATGTGTGCATTTGTGGTGGCCCAACTTGATCCAACTTGCTTTTTCTCTTACACTCCATACCATTTTAATTAAAGCATCTTGGCAGCTGTTATGATGTTATTGCTTGTGGCATGGCCTGTGGAAACCTGCGTGACTGTGCATATGAACATTTCTGGAGCTGGTGTTAAGTTTACTGCTTGTGGTATTTGCTTAGCGACCTCAAATCTTTGCCATCTTGCTTAGGATGAACTTGGCCTTATCTTCTCTTATCTAGATGGAGCATTGAGGTGTTTGCTACTAGGGCTGGGTAAAAAATATTGATATCTCGATTTTAATCGATTCTCATTTTTACGGAACGATATCGATTCTTAAATCCCAAGAATCAATTATTCTAGCCTGTTTTCAGTTAATGGACGGAACATTGAAGGGCACCTCCCATCCAATAAATCGCAATAAGCATTGTGCTTTGGTACTTTTAATATGAAACAAAGTCTCAGATTTCAAATTCTGTCCATTGTATTGCAGTATTCAAACAATAAATGCCGTTTTGGCGCTGTTTAATGTGGAGTGACAGATCGCTGTAGCACCTCGATCAACAGACGCGACAGCGCGAGGTGCACGTGAACTGATCATCTCCTCCACATTAATACTAGTTTCAGCACAAAATAATCATGACTAAACATCCGAAGGTAAGTTAAGAGTACAACTTTATAGGGATGCACGATATTATCGGACCAATATCGGGATTGGCCGATAATGGCTTTAAATGTAAATATCGGCATTGGCCCGATATGAAAATTTATGCCGATATGTCTTGCCGATAAGAGGAATACATTAACTCACATGTGCTCAGGGTGTGCTAGCGATTAGATCACGTCAACAGTGCGATTAGATCATGTCAGCATTGTTATTATGTGGCCTCCACTAAGTCAGTACAGAATGGTCACACCAACAAGTCGTGCAGGCCTGAGCAGGCGTATCCTCATGTTTTACTCCCTCACTGCTTGTTATCTTCTGCATACTTTGTAGTGGAAAAGGAGTAGGGGTGTGCACAAATAGTCGAATATTCAAATATTCAATCTGTAATTATTATTAGAAAAAATAAAAACACTAATCGAATTTAACTGTGTTGCTTTGCTGGCCCTAAATTAAAGGAATCCATGATAAATCCATGTTGTAAATGCACTGGGTGGCTCTGTTGGAGCATGTTAACAAGTTGATTGTATTTGATCACAGAATGTCATCTGCCTCACGAAGTTTGGAATTACTTTGATCTAAATGATCTTTCGAAATTTGAAAAAAAACGGAGTTATCATAATATCACCACCATAATGAGAAATCACATGAAATCCAAACATCAGTGAACTGAGGAAAGACAGCTGTCCATCACTGCATTTATGACTACAGGTAAGCGCAGCTGTACCCTGAGTGAGCCGAGAAGAGAGCTTATCTGATAGCGAAATGATCTTTGAGACATATTCTTCCTTTAAGTTGCCTTGAGGGAGAGTGGTTTAAGAACCGAAAACACAAAGCGCTGTAAGAAACTTTGCTTAGCATGCCGTTGTCTTGTGTTTCAGAAACGTTTGTGTCGATGCGCGTTCTTATTGTTATTGGACTGAGGAGCCAACTTTCACCCAACCATATGGATATTATTGTTTTTCTCATACGCTTGTTCAGAAATGGTGACAAAAACGGATTTTATTATTAAAAAATAACGTCTTTCTCCTTAAATGTCATTCTAATATTTGTTTTTTTTTTATGAGCCAAAATATTTGAATACAATATTTTTGAAAAATGCCCATCCCTAAAAAGGAGTAGAGAGTGTGTAACAGCGGTGCATGTTTGAAGCTGCGGAAGTTCTAGTGAGAGTGAGATGACAAGTGAAACCTTTGCACTTTTGTGGCAAGTGTTAACATTTACACATTCTCATTAGAGCTGCACGATAAATTGCATGCGATATTTAACGCGCATCTTGTCCGAAAAGCCGGTTCTGTAATCAGCGGTAAATCTCCATAACGTGCATGCTTTCACATTGAGCAGCATTAACTACACAGAGCCGTTGTTCACTGACGAGCTGCACAAAACCACGTTCATATTCGTGCGATTTTTTGCGCAGCTCGTCAGTGAACAACGGCTCTGTGTAGTTAATGCTGCTCAATGTGAAAGCCCGCAGGTGATGGAGATTTACGCTGATTACAGAACCGGCTTTCTGACAAGATGCGCATTAAATATCGCATGCGATTTATTGTGCAGCCCTAATTCTCATGTTCTCATGCAGGATTCACAGATGATCAGTATGCTCCTGTTCACTTTATTGGCAAGCCAACTAAAGTAGCAATCAATGGTAAATCTCCAGGGAATCCTTGTCACCTGAGGGGCATTTTTCTTGTGCTCACATGCATCCGTTCTGTGTTTTTTGGGGTGAGAATAACATGTGTCAGTCGGGGGAGTTTTTCTGTGAATTGTCAATTCATGGGTGGATGTTTGCTCTCAGCTGGGTGGAGTACATATGTGTGTGCCAATTATGTTAACACTGTGTCTTGATGAGATGCTTAGTTGAACATGACACTGTCTCTGTTGCAGTAAGTCTGGAAAGTGTGGAGCTGCATTTATTTGACCAGAAATACAGTAAAAACACTATTGTTTTGAAATATTACAATTTAAAATAATGATTCTATTTTAACATTTAAAAATGTAGTTCATTCCTGTTATGTCAAAGCTGAATTTCTAGCAGCCCTTACTCCAGTCTGATTTCCAGGGTGATTTGGTGCTTAAGGAACATTTGTTACCATCAATGTTGAAAACAGTTGCGCTGCTTTAATGTTTCATGGTTTCCACAAAAACATTTTTTGATGGATAGAAAGCTCAAAAGAACAGCAAAAAACTTTTGTAACATTAATGTCTTTACTGTCTCTTTTGATCAGTTTAATGAAATTTCTCCAGTTTCTCAATGTTTCTTAGAGTATTTGATACTACTGTTAAATTATTATTTTTTTAGATAATTTATATAATTTGTCTTGAATAATTACTGGAGAAAATGTGCCGCAATGTTTATTTATTTGAGATATACTTGAAGGCTACATGCAGTTGCTGTAACTTGTTAATATAACCCTAGTGTGTGATATAGCCAGAGGTTTGTGCAAAGCATGAGCTGGCACAGTTCTTATCTTTGGTTCTCTCTGCATCTCTTTCTCCGTCCCTCAGCCCAAGGCCTGTGATCTCACAGAGTCATCCTCTGACAACTCTGAAGGAGAGAGCCTTGCAACTGACTCTGATACAGGTCGAGCTTTGGGTCAGTAGCTCAGACTGAACTCTTGAAAAAAAGAGTGCTGTAACAAGTAGAAATAAATAACCAGTGAAATAAATGAATGTAGCATATGTATCACTGTATTTTTAGATTTTTTTCCAGTCAAATTACATTAATTTCTCAAAAGTGAGTCAGTTTGTTGCTTTAATCATGGCCTAGTTCTATGTGTTCTGACATGCTGTGCTATGTGCATTCATATACAGACCCTTTGGCCCATATCTACAGCAGGTTTCTGACTGGAATTATCATGAAGAATGAAGACACAGCCCCAATGTCCCAGCTGGATTTGTTACTCAAATCAGAGGGATCTGAAAAGGATCAGTGCATTGCTGTTGGCATATTAGCCTTTCAAACGCCCCATAATCTGTTCCACTGGCTGAGGAGCATCCAGACGGTGTTGGCAGGGTTAGCATGCTCTCAGGTGCTGCTTTTAGATGTTTTTGTGATCCCTAGCTGCTTTTTTTGAAAGTTGTAAATAGTTATCTTATGTTAAATGTGCACATTCACACTCATTAGACACCTATTACCTTAGTGTTTATATCACAACTAGGCATGGGCCGGTATGAGATTTTGACGGTATGATAACCTTAAGCAAAAAGTTCATGGTATTGTCGTTACAGCTCTAAAATGTTTTTAAATGACTGGGTAAAAAAAAAAAAAAAACTTTCCGCTGAACACAATATATTTTGTTTTTGAGCAACATAGAGATAATTAGGAACAGTAAAATTTGTTTATTTTTTCTTTGATTTGTTTCCTAAAAAGAAGAAAAATAGAGACTGACATCTTTATTTAACCTAAATCTGTTATTACAGTTATTTCATTTTAGTTATATAATTCATATACATATCATTTATATCATTTCACATCATTTATTTATTATACCTGTGAAATGTAAGTTATGCACTGAGGAAAACAGCATACCAAACACATTAAACAGCGCAAGAAGCGTCTCTGTCAGCAGCACACGAGTCTGTCAGAGCATCTGACGGGGCGAACTGCTTTAAACTAGACATGTTAACTATATCTTACAAGTTATTTTAAAGCCCTTAATATAAAGCATGTATCATGTTTAGGACAAACTGGATTATGCACTTTCCCCGCAGCAGCTCACTGTCCGCTATTATTCAGATGCGCTCGTATCAAACTACTGTATATCGATATAGGCAGTATTGCCTCATACTGTATCGCTTAAAAAAATATATATTGATATATCGTACAAACTCGATATACCGCCCAGCCTTATCTTACAGTATGGGATATGCTCAGTCACGCTACTTAAAACAGCCCATCCTGCTTCTATCACCTGTTTGGGCTGCTGTGTTCTGAGATAGAGCGCTCATTATCACTATGTACATGACACTCTTAGATTATGACAAGAGCAGCCGTATGGCCTTTCTAACTTTCCCAGCTGCATAGGGTCGAGGGAAAGAGGGCTGAGATAGAGGAGATAGACAGACAGATCTCTGTACCCAGTGACCTCTCCTCTAGATAACAAGAAGCAGTATTTCACAAAACAGTGGGCAACATGAAACTGTCATTTCTGAGAAGTCTTCCTTTTTTACAGTCCTCTGTTCGTTCATGCACAAGGCAGCTGATGTGTGTGAGTGTTTGTACAAGCGGCAGGGGAACTGAGCAGGGTGTACGTGTGACAGCAGAGGCTTCACACTGGCTGGTGTTAAAGAGAAACTGAATGTCTTACCGGACAGTTCCAGTTCTGCCTAGTTTAAACGTGTGACCTCTAAACTCTAGATGGGTCTTGTGAGAAAAGATTGTGAGTAGTGTTAGTCTCGGCTGTGCGATTACCAAGTGACTTTAACGGCAGAAAGCTCCTAGTGCTCTGTAACCAAAACTTGCTTTTTTTCTCCCCTGCCCATCTCTCTTTTCTTTTCTTTCTGTTTCACTGTCTGTTACTTTGCACTCATTTTTTTCCCCGTCTGTTCTTGTAGTAGCAGTTACAGGAGTGGCTTGCAAATGTGGTTTGATTTGCATGAGTTCCTGGTAAAAGTAGAGCAGGAGGAAGTAGGGCCTTCATAGGAACGCCGTTTCGCACAGCTGCATCCCTGACTGCATGGCTTCTTATAGAGCTTTTATATGCTTTGCTTACGCTTGGTATTTGTATGCCTTTTGGAGATCAGTGTTAAACATTTTGTGTCTAAAAACCACATTGTGAGGTGGTGAGAAATGCATGTGACCAAGTCGTATTTGTAGTGTAAACATGATTGTGTTCTGATGCATCCCTAATAAATAGGGGTGCTCCGATTGATTGGCTACCAATCACTATCGGCCGATAATCACGTTGGGATGGGTCTCTAAAAAGGCCGATCTCAAAAAACTGATCTCAAGCTGATGACACTGCCGTGAGAGGTTTGGCACGGCATGCAGCGTCACCGTCTCAGTCTCTGTCCGGCGCGGGTACAATAATTATAATGCTGAAGGTGAGGTACTCACCTTCATATTTCTTCATTAAATAACTTATAAAGTAATTTGAAAACCTTGTGTGAGACGTAATTTCACAAACAACGTGAGTGAATCACCGTGCGCGCGCTCTCTCTTTCTCTCTCAAAATACGCAAATGGCTTCAAATCACCACACATCGCGTCTGTCTATAAGCGAGCTGCACGCTGCACAGTTGACACAGGAATTGTCACTTGCACAGTCGAGGCAGTGTCACATCGTCAATAAAGTTTATAAATTGCATTACTTTTAAATTCTTACCAGTGTTTAACCATTCAGCCCTCGTGCGCTCTCCTGGAGACCATGCGCTCATGCACACTCGCAGCGCACACATAATGGCAGGTTCACATTACTCCGTTTGCAGTGCATACGTTGTGCGTATTTCTTCCGCGCTCATGTTAACGGACTAATAAAGCGTTCACCCTGCACGTGGTTGCGGTCCGTCAGTGCGTTCCAGGAGCGGTACGTCTGCAGCAGTGCAGCGATCGTTTCCGCACCGAGTCTATTGCTGCGCTGCAAGCGAAGAATTAAAGGAACAGCGCATTGTTTGCAGTAAATATGAACATGGATTGACGTGAAAATGTAGTAATTACACCATAAATGCATATTATTAAAGTCTACTGTGTTTCACAGTCAACACATATGTTTTTTTGGCTAGGTTTAAGGGGAAAGAGCACTTTTAGATAAACAAGGCAATAATAGATGGCATTCGTGGAGGTAGGAAAACAAAGTTCTTTATGAACTGCAGGATTGATTGTAATAAAGATTTAAATGCAAAAGGAAAGGCAGTAGAGCTGACTATTTCTGTCAATGGTAAGTTTGTAATAACGTAAGAAAAGTAGTTAAAATGTTTTGCCAATTGCTTGAGCAACTTAATATATAAATCTAGAAGTAAATGCAAAAGTAAAAAGCATTGAATAATGTGTTGCTTATATTTATTATATATTTATTTATATTTGTGTTTAAACATGTCTGTGAAAGATTGTATTATTGTACTGTGTAAAAAAATAATTGCAATGCTGAAAATGCATTTTCAGTGACAATGTTTGGATTTGAAATCAAAATAATGGATAAATGTT
>NW_015548214.1:1560866-1561108 GCF_001515605.1 Sinocyclocheilus anshuiensis | reverse complement strand
AATCGCTTTGGGATGATTGATCGGCGGTCTCTAAAAAGGCCGATCTCAAAAAACTGATCTCAAGCTGATGACACTGCCGTGAGAGGTTTGGCACGGCATGCAGCGTCACCGTCTCAGTCTCTGTCCGGCGCGGGTAAAATAATTATAATGCTGAAGGTGAGGTACTCACCTTCATATTATTTCATTAAATAACTTATAAAGTAATTTGAAAACCTTGTGTGAGACGTAATTTCACAAACAGG
>NW_015548214.1:1550816-1552738 GCF_001515605.1 Sinocyclocheilus anshuiensis | reverse complement strand
CGTCTGTTCTTGTAGTAGCAATTACAGGAGTCGCTTGCAAATGTGGTTTGATTTGCATGAGTTCCTGGTAAAAGTAGAGCAGGAGGAAGTAGGGCCTTCATAGGAACGCCGTTTCGCACAGCTACTGCATGGCCTGCATGGCTTCTTATAGAGCTTTTATATGCTTTGCTTACGCTTGGTATTTGTATGCCTTAGTGTTAAACGTGTTAAACATTTTGTGTCTAAAAACCACATTGTGAGGTGGTGAGAAATGCATGTGACCAAGTCGTATTTGTAGTGTAAACATGATTGTGTTCTGATGCATCCCTAATAAATAGGGGTGCTCCGATTGATTGGCTACCAATCACTATCGGCCGATAATCACGTTGGGATGGGTCTCTAAAAAGGCCGATCTCAAAAAACTGTTTGGGTCACCGTTCACCGTCTCAGTCTCTGTCCGGCGCGGGTACAATAATTATAATGCTGAAGGTGAGGTACCATATTTCTTTCTCAAAATACGCAAATGGCTTCAAATCACCACACATCGCGTCTGTCTATAAGCGAGCTGCACGCTGCACAGTTGACACAGGAATTGTCATTTGCACAATCGAGGCAGTGTCACATCGTCAATAAAGTTTATAAATTGCATTACTTTTAAATTCTTACCAGTGTTTAACCATTCAGCCCTCGTGCGCTCTCCTGGAGACCATGCGCTCATGCACACTCGCAGCGCACACATAATGGCAGGTTCACATTACTCCGTTTGCAGTGCATACGTTGTGCGTATTTCTTCCGCGCTCATGTTAACGGACTAATAAAGCGTTCACCCTGCACGTGGTTGCGGTCCGTCAGTGCGTTCCAGGAGCGGTACGTCTGCAGCAGTGCAGCGATCGTTTCCGCACCGAGTCTATTGCTGCGCTGCAAGCGAAGAATTAAAGGAACAGCGCATTGTTTGCAGTAAATATGAACATGGATTGACGTGAAAATGTAGTAATTACACCATAAATGCATATTATTAAAGTCTACTGTGTTTCACAGTCAACACATATGTTTTTTTGGCTAGGTTTGTCAATGGTAAGTTTGTGATAACGTAAGAAAAGTAGTTTAAATGTTTTGCCACTTGCTTGAGCAACTTAATATTTAAATCTAAGTAAATGCAAAAGTAAAAAGCATTGAATAATGTGTTACTTATTAGGGCTCGCAAAATTTCAAAATCCCTGGTAGCCGTTCGGGCAGGTACTCTTCAGATTTTGGTAGCCCGAAAATTAATTTAACTAGCCCAAATAAAAAAATACCTTTTTTTTAAATATAGAAAATCAGATAGGAGTTTAAATGTCAGTCAAAAATATTTTTAATACACAAATATCAACAAATATGAAGGAAGGAATTTAATTTCACTATTTACAGGGTATCTGCAGAATTTAAAAAAAATTTTTTTAAGGCAATTTATGACCCATTTTAAGAGCTGCACAATTAAAATTAACAGTATGAATGGGGTTGGAAAATGTCTGTGGTAACATACAGTACTGAGCCATAAAATTACATGATTTACAGTTCAGATACAGGTTTTCACAAAAACAAAAATCTTATACAACAGCGTTTAGACCATTTTTATGAAAAGGGATAAATCAAGCATACAAATTGTCAATTTAAACCGTATAAATATTACAGTCTTAATTGTTTAGATTTTTAGAAGGCACATTATCTTCTTTCTCATTTACAACTTAATGTGTTTGCTGCATAAAAACATGAGTTGATATTTGCATTGATCTGACCATAAACAGCAAGAAAGGCTTATTGGAAATGCAAATTCATTCTTCGTGTCGCTTTATCAGGTAAAATTAAATTAAAATGCCAACGACACGTTTCTGAGGACAGTCGGTTCCCTTCAGATACATTCAAATAAAGACATCCGCGCCGCGTTTTGACTTGAAACGTGCAGC
>NW_015548214.1:1550194-1550569 GCF_001515605.1 Sinocyclocheilus anshuiensis | reverse complement strand
TCGGGCAGGTACTCTTCAGATTTTGGTAGCCCGAAAATTAATTTAACTAGCCCAAATAAAAAAATACCTTTTTTTTAAATATAGAAAATCAGATAGGAGTTTAAATGTCAGTCAAAAATATTTTTAATACACAAATATCAACAAATATGAAGGAAGGAATTTAATTTCACTATTTACAGGGTATCTGCAGAATTTAAAAAAAATTTTTTTAAGGCAATTTATGACCCATTTTAAGAGCTGCACAATTAAAATTAACAGTATGAATGGGGTTGGAAAATGTCTGTGGTAACATACAGTACTGAGCCATAAAATTACATGATTTACAGTTCAGATACAGGTTTTCACAAAAACAAAAATCTTATACAACAGCATTTC
>NW_015548214.1:1546174-1549266 GCF_001515605.1 Sinocyclocheilus anshuiensis | reverse complement strand
AGAACGTTTTGAGTTCTGAAACTCACAGGATGTTTTTTTAGTACAATGACCTCTTATCTGTCAAAAGATCAAGGGAATTTTTGATTTCTCAGTTCATAAGCCCTTAATGTGTTTTATTCTTTACACCTTAACCACCTTAATACACCTTAATCTGTGTTTCAAATTGTGCAAATAGACAGCTTGTTCCAGTCTGGATATTCTCGATAGTGCATCTCAAAATTGGGAAGATTACAATTCAGATCATGGATCATGATTTTTTTGTTATAAGATTGTGATATGATATTTTGGGAAGTTCGCCCACACCTAGTGTGAGATATGCACCGAAGTTTAATGATTAGGGGTCGGTATGAGCACATACCAAAAATAAAAACTTCAAATACAAATTTGTGCATCTCAGGTTTGGCGTGGCTTGCCAGTACTGCAGTGTGCACTAGACCGTAAATGAATTATTTCAGGTGCAAAAGTGAGAGAGAGACACAAAGCACTCAGCACAGAAGGATGAAAGAGCACACAGAACTTTGTAGCTGCGCTGTGGTGAACCATTAGGTGCAATAAATTAATCGTTCAGTTTTAAGAGGCTCTCGGCGTGCTTCTTCATTTTCAGTTTCTACACACACACAGAGGCTCACGTTCTCTCAGTCTTAAGCTCATCATGCGAGGTGGGAGGTACTGTATGTAACCCAGTTTTCACTCTTCCCTCTCTCTCAGTCTAGCTAATCCCAAATTAAAGGAGAGATTAGGATTACACATTTGCCCTCTCACTAGCAAATGCCCCGACTCCTCTGGAAAAGTTGTTGTTGTTTATTTGTGAGTTGATGGATTTTTCTCACCTTTTGACAACCAATTCCTCTACATCTCTTTCTCTTGCTATAGGACACAAAGTTATGGATCATCATGGAGTATTTAGGTGGTGGATCTGCCCTGGATTTGGTACGATGCAAGACTTTCATTCTTGATAAACCTTACAGAGATTAATGCTTTATGTAATTTTTTTTTGATGTTTAAGATGTTTAAAACATCTTACGTAGAATTTTATTCTTAAGTATGTGGTTTCATAAGTGTAAACACGTTTGAAACGTTTGAACCTAATTTCACAAACTTTTGTTTTATACAATATCAGGGCTCGCAAAATTTCAAAATCCCTGGTAGCCCTTCGGGCAGGTACTCTTCAGATTTTGGTAGCCCGAAAATTTATTTAACTAGCCCAAATAAAAAAAAAACCTTAAAAAAAAAAAAAAAAATATTGAAAATCATATAGGAGTTTAAATGTCAATCAAAAATATTTTTAATAAACAAATATCAACAGATATGAAGAAATTTTATTTTACTATTTATAGGGTATCTGCAGTTTTTTAAGGCAATTTATGACCCATTTTAAGAGCTGCACAATTAAAATTAACAGTATGAATGGGGTTGGAAAATGTCTGTGGTAACATACAGTACTGAGCCATAAAATTACATGATTTACAGTTCAGATACAGGTTTTCACAAAAACAAAAATCTTATACAACAGCGTTTAGACCATTTTTATGAAAAGGGATAAATCAAGCATATAAATTGTCAATTTAAACCGTATAAATATTACAGTCTTAATTGTTTAGATTTTTAGAAGGCACCTTAACTTTCTCATTTACAACTCTGTGTTTTCTGCGTAAAAACATGAGTTGATATTTGCATTGATCTGACCATAAACACAAAGAAAGGCTTATTGGAAATGCAAATTCATTCTTCGTGTCGCTTTATCAGGTAAAATTAAATTAAAATGCCAACGACACGTTTCTGAGGACAGTCGGTTCCCTTTAGATACATTCAAATAAAGTCATCCGAGCCGCGTTTTGACTTGAAACGTGCAGCACTCATATTGATTCAATGACATCATTGCCTTTTGAAGTTTAAAGGCCCTTTCACACGGTACGCGGCAGTCGCGAGTCTCTAGTTCATTTTCAATGGGAGACATGCGGAAAGCGACAAAACAGGCGCCGCCAAAGATAAAAATATTTTCTTTTTGTGAGCAACAGCAGCAGCCGCGTCGGTTTCAACCAGTCAGTGAACAGATTACTAACAACAATGACCACATCGATACGATTTTTTTTTTGCATTTCCAGAAAAGCCCTGCACATGGGATGCATTGTTTAGGCTCAATTAATCTTCTCAATTTTCCTTTAAAGTTATATTTCATTCAAATTTTTACTTCAATCATGACCTCACAGGTAATTATGCTCTTTAGGCAAATCATCAAAAACAACTTCACTTGTGACAAAAAAAAAAAAAAAGGTGATGTTGACAATTGTAACTATGGCAACGTCCGCTCCGAGACCGCAACGCGACCACCACCTCAACTGCACAAAACGCTTCCACTACAAGAGAAAGAGGCAGCCGCGCGGCGATTCCACCGCTTGCCGTGTGAAAGGGCCTTAATCCAGCCGTATCGCGACTCTTGTCTTTCCGTCCCCAACTGTAAGACCTCTTGAAATTATAATTAAGACATTTCTTATACCATTTAACATATTTAAAACTTTTTATGGCCTTAAGTTTTATACAACTCACTTCAGGAGTTTTTAAGGACCCGCGGGAGGTCTGCATTTAAGATAGCCCATCTACTCCCTACACCCCTATAGGCATGGGCCGGTATGAGATTCTGACGGTATGATAACCTTGGATAAAAATATCACGGTATTGCGATTACAGCTCTAAAATGTTATTTTTAAATGTCTGGGTAACAAAAAAAAAACTTTTTTTTCCACTGAACGCATTTTATTTTTAAGAAACATATAGAACATTTTGGAACAGTAAACATGTCAGGCTAAATAATTAGAATAAATAATTAAATTCTTCTTAATTAAATGCAGTCACTTAAGTGAGCCTAAACCTGCAGCTCAACAATAATCAGAACTTAAATTATTTTCTGTAAAAAAAAAATCCCTATAAATGAAAAAAATGCAGTCACTTAAGTGAGCCTAAACCTGCAGCTCAACAATAATCAGAACTTAAATTATTTTCTGTAAAAAAAAAATCCCTATAAATGAAAAAAATGCAGTCACTTAAGTGAGCCTAAACCTGCAGCTCAATAATCAAAAATATAATCAAAACAT
>NW_015548214.1:1540431-1544594 GCF_001515605.1 Sinocyclocheilus anshuiensis | reverse complement strand
TTTTGAACAGATGTAAACAATGGCAGGAGGCTTAAAAGTATAGACGTGATATCAGCTAAATTTAATTATTGTACTAAATCGCAGAAAAGTAGGCTACAGTACATACTTTAGACTGCTATTCCTCACTGTGAAGTAATGTGAGGGAGGAAACTAGTTGACATTAGCTAGTTAATTAGCCATGTTATCTGCCTCGGTAGCAAGCCAAATAGTATTTATTTCAACACTGAAACAAACGGCGGGTGGGTCTCTGTCTTGATCGGGGGTGAAAGAGGGAGAAAACCGAAGATGACACAGATATATAGTTTATGTTCGACTTGGAAGTATTTATTTAGCGATCGGCGCTAAAACGTCATCTGTACGGAACATCATTGTGTACGGAACATGGTTAGTCTACGTTACCCGAAAAATTCCCATACGACAGACTTCGTCTTTTTCGACAGGGGAAAAAGTTCCAGGGATTCATCTCCTTCGGCCATCCTACACACAGGTGACTCTGCTCTCACCAACCGGAGGGGGAGGGGTCGTGTGACTCGCTACGCTCTTCGCTGCACACAACTGAGGGAGTCCTGCACTTTCTGTCTTTGACGACACGTAAAAAAACTGCGCATACCGCAGGAACGGTATAATGGAAAATTAGTGGTTTTGAAACCGTGACTTTTCCAAACCGCGGTATACCTTGAAACCAATTATCGTCCCATGCCTACACCCCTACTAATAAACAATCCACCCACCTATCAATCCACACTAAAACAAAGGCTTTAAAATATAAAATAATTCTTAAATAAAATAACTGCATATTTGGAAGCAACAGTGTGCAGCCTGACATTTGTAGTTTTGTGTGTGCTTTAAATACATTACATTGCATTAAATTGATCAAAAGTAACAGTAAAGCCATTTGTAATATTACAAATGATTTCTATTTTAAAATAAATGCTGTTAATAAATCATGAAAACAAATAATGGATTTCACAAAAATTGAGCAGCACAACAGATTTTTACCATTTATAATATTAAGACATGTTTCTTGAGCATCAAATCAGAATGATTTCTGAAGGGTCATGGGACAATACTGTAACTTCACAAAATTATTATGCATGTTACAATGTAAAGAAGAGGACTGCACTGCAAAACTGTTTTTCCCAAAACATTTTTTACAGTTTGACATACTGAGTTCTGTAATCTGTAAGTGGTTACTACATACAGTAGCAATGCTTTTTTTTCTAGCAATACTTTTCCTGCTATTATTTATTATTCGTTAATTTATATCAGATAATTTAATATATAAATATCAAACATTTAATAAAGCAGCAGGTCAAACTGAGAGCTGTTTCTTATTAATCCTGTTTTTCAAATCAGTTGAAAGACTCCCAAACTTTGTCTACGACACAGACTTCACAGGAGACATGTTAATACTAGATATAAACGCTATGGTCAGATCAACCAAGACTGATCTGATAATTAATATCAGGTGTAAACGGGGTCATTGTCTCATTTGCACCTCAGCGTCACAGTAGCATCTCTTTCCACCAGTCCTATTCCTTTGTGTGGTTGTGCTTTCTTGTCCAGCTCAATTATCCTGTCTGAATCATTGGTGTACCTTCAGGCTCCTGTGGAATGTTTTAAAAAAGCACTTGTGGTGTTCTAGTCCTGAGTGAGCTTTTTAGTTCTGGTCCTCTTTTGATAAGATAATCACATTCCTAGTCTTGCTGCTTTTTCTCTTTTGAAGAGGCCACTTTCTTCTCTTTTTGTCTATTTAGCCTCATCTGTTGGATCTAGCATTCGAGACTGCCTCTTTCCCTACTGAGAATTGCAACTTGTTGACAGTCCAAGTCTTCTGATGCTCCTTTTTTTTTTTTTTCCATGTCTGTCTCGACATGTCCAAGTCTCGTACCGTGAAGACTCGCATTGTGTCCTGTTTTTTTTTTCTTAATGTGGTTATTCAATCTGTTACAGAACAGGGAGCCAAGATGACTTGGTTACTTTGATGGGTGTCCTTTCAGAATGGATGGGGGTAGAGAAGCGTGGGACTGTGAAACAGTTGAGGCTGTTTGAAGCTTTGCCTGACTTTAATCCTTGCGACTGCTTTTGAGTTTTCAGAAACTCAGGAACAAGCCCTCATTGTATTGTCCCTTTTGAGCCTTTTTTCATGTCAGCCTTTCTCTTTTGCTCTACCATTCTGTTTTTCTCCAGTGTGCACTGCTTTTGATTTGAGAGGGACTGCATGACAATAAGAGGCAAATGTGGCATTTGCATGACCCAAGACATTGTACTTTGTGCTGCATCATGACATAGGTGTCTTGATGTCCTAGACTTGCTGTTATCACCTGCCTGCTTCAAATTGCCTTTCTCAATGAGACGAGTCATTGTCTTACACAGCAGCAAGGATGGATCATCAGTCAGAGCTGAGCAGTAGTACTCTTAAGGTGTTTATAGAGATTTAAAAGGATGTCTAAATGACTGTTCATTCAATATTTTCGTTCTGCTCTAACTGTATCTTCTTTCTCCCTCTCTCCAGCATTTCTGTGTTGATTTGGATCACACATATATGGCGTTTGTGACCATCTGCGGAGAGTTCTGCCAGGCTCAGCACCTCACCTTTGTGGACAAGTGAATTGTTAGCCACCCGTGGGACTACGCTACCCAGAAGCCTCCTTGACAGCCAGCACACTGGGCCCAGTCTGTCTCTTCTATACCCTTTTGGGATCCCGTGTAGTCCTCAAACACGTCCACCTCACTTCCTCCCTACAGCTTTTTCTCCCTGTAGCCAATCAGAAACTCTTCTCCTGAATGGGGTAATCTCAATTGTCTCAATTGGATGACTGAGGGATAGTCTCCTTTTTTCTTTAGTTTTCCTTTCAAGTTTCTCATCCCTTTTTTATACATCCTTTAAACATCATGGACTAGATCACCCTCCTTTTGACTTTTGTTTGTACTTCTAGTAGTCTAGTGTCCACCCGCCATTGCACCCACTATATATTTTTTTGTCTGTATTTATTTTTCATACTGCTGAAAACTGAGCCAAAGATTTTTTTAAAGAAACAAAGGAACAGGAATTATAAGTACTTCATTGTAATTGTTTTAAAGACGTCTTGCCAACATGAACCGCCCTGCCGCTGTTGAGATTTCCTATGACTGCATGAGATTCCTCATCACACACAACCCCACCAACTCCACTCTCAACAAGTTCACTGAGGTAAGAGAGCCATCTAGATCCTCCTTTTGTGAATGAGCTTGAAAGGGGAAACCCAAATATTCTCTCTCTCACGTTTCACTCTGCCTCCCTTCTTAGGAGCTGAAGAAGTTTGGGGTGAACACACTGGTGAGAGTATGTGAAGCAACTTATGACAAAGCACCAGTGGAGAAGGAGGGCATACAGGTCCTGGTGAGTAAATCTAATTGAAGATTTGAACAACAGTGTTTGGGGGGGGAGAAAAGGCGCTCATTTTGCCACACTGAATGACACGGTGCTTTTCTGCAAGATCAGCTGCCCTTGGTTGATAAAAAGGCACATGTATGCCTATGCTACACTCTTGGGAACTCCCAGTGGTAATTCACTGGCATAAAAGGGCAACTAATAGTTTCTTCAGCTGGTCCAAAACTCCCACACTGGCCCCAGGCCATAGTTATTGTTAAGCCCTGTTTATTACTGTTTATTGTGCCTTTTATGCTTACATGTTTAAATGGTAAATATTAGGGATGACCCCGAATAGTCGAAGATTCGATGCTTCGATAGGAGGAGCCTGATTCGACTACCAATCTCACAGTCGAATATTCGGGGGGTGTTATGATCATGCCATTTTGGCTATATGGGGGTGCTCAAATGTCTGATTTCACATAGAACTACCGGTTTTCTCCCAATAAGTTAATATACAGCCTATTAAAATATTGCTGTAAATAAGAATCTGAAAAAAAAGAAGCTTCAAATAAATATTTTAACGTGCGAGAATAAATCCAACCACCCCTATAGATTTAAGTTTCACTTTCCATAATCTGTGACCGACAGAGGAGCATTTTGGCGGCAGGGATTTAAAACTTTAACAAGACTCAAATTGACACCGACAGAGTGAAAGACTTTTTTCGATCAGGTAGGGTACAAGTGATTTCAAAACATTTCAGCCGGTTTATATATATATATATATATATATATATATATATATCGTGTA
>NW_015548214.1:1538392-1539440 GCF_001515605.1 Sinocyclocheilus anshuiensis | reverse complement strand
TACGGGCGACCTGGATGAAACGCTTTAAAGCTTAAGTCTATGGAAAACCATTGAAACTTTGAACGGCAACAAATTCGGGGGATCCCTTCAGCTCGAGGAACCTCTCGAACGCGAATCGAGTGTACGTCTAGAGGCCCTTTGTTAGCTTATGTCCTGCCGGTTCATATGTACTCATCTAACCTCCGAACCACGCAGCAGATTCGTTCTGAATGAATCTCTTCCCAAATCGTCCCTCCCTAACATTTTCGTCTCGTTTTTATTCGTTGACACAAATGTCAATAGATTTACGTCATAGTTTTTATCATTCAAAAGGAGTTTTAGTTTATCGTCTCGTTGTCGTAGGTGAAAAAAATGTAATTGACGAAAATTATGACAAATTATTTATCATCGAAATTAACACTGATCCCTGCTATTTACAACAGCGAATATAACACATAATTACTGTATTTGCATTACTGTGAGGTAGGGCTGCACGATATATCGAAATATCGCAAAGTTAGGGCTGCACGATATATCGAAGATATCGAAATGTCGCAAATGTAAATATCGCGATATGCATATCGCAAGGGCGTGTGATATCTGAATCATTTTAATAATAGGCTACTTAAATCAAAACGTTGCAAAAGGTCAAAGTTTTAGTTTGACTTATATAGCAGAGAATTGCTTGACATTAAAAAGAGTTAAGTGCAATAAGCTGCAGAAAACAACTCTTTGCCATCTCGTCTTGCTGTCTGACTCACACCTGAAGCACGCGCACATGCCGCATCACGCGTTTCAGATGGCGCGCGAACACCGAGTTGATTCGTCTTTCGCAACATTTCTGACATTTCTGTACCTGAATACTACTGTTTATATTATCTATGCTTGTAAATTGTGTATTTCTTTCTTTTATTTTTCTTTCTTAAACTTAACTTTAATCATGTTTGAACTTTCTCAGATTATAGTTTTTGCTGTGGTATATGAAGAAGTTCTTAAAGTGTATGGAAAACAAAGTTACAATGATATAAAATTAGTGTCATTAATTTTTTTTGTTTGTATGTTCACACTG
>NW_015548214.1:1529968-1538046 GCF_001515605.1 Sinocyclocheilus anshuiensis | reverse complement strand
ACTTGACTCTTGGTAATGTATTTTGCCCTGCCCCCAAAACATATGATTCGGCTATCAGTCGAATATCGGCAAGATTCGAAAATTCCGATTCGACTATGAAAATCCTTAGTCGGGGACACCCCTAGTAAATATTGAACTCTTATACACTACAGTTCAAAAGTTTGGGTCAGTAAGATATATATTTTTTAATAAATTAATTTTATTTTCACATAGCAGATTGATCAAAAGTTATAGTAAAACATTTAAAATGTTCTTTTGAACTTTCTATTTATCAAAGAATCCTGAAGACTGAAGACTGGAGTAATGGTTGATGAAAATGTAGCTTTGCCATCTCAGGAATATATTTTTTATATTTTATTTTATTTTATTTTAAAATATGTTCAAATAGAAAACATTTATTTTAATTGTACAGATATTTCACAATATTCATGTTTTTACTGTATTTTTGTTCAAATAAATGAACATTAGACTCTTCTTTTAAAGACATTCAATCTTACAGACCCTAAAATTTTGAATGGCAATAGAAGTGAGATCATGAGAAGGCAGAAAGCTGTTCTGTCTCTCTTCTCTTAATTTTCAGTCAGATGTGTGCAGAAAGCATGTCAAGCAAAAAAAATCAACATGAAGTTTCAGCTTCTTAGAAATTTTCCCATGAAATTAGTTAGGTATTATATGTTGAGGATTACATTAACTATGCAGCAAATTTTATTGATTGCTTTGTCCCGTTTGCAATGGTCTTTTCTGTGATCTGAACTCAAAAGGGGAACTGAACAAGCAAAATCTCGAACATGCTCCTTTCTTTCTTCAGATCATGTAAGTCGTTTCACCCACAGCTCTACTGATGTCACCAACAAGTGCTGTATGCGGGTGTATGTGTAATAAAGACATCTCATTCTTAGTGACCTGTAGGGAAAAAAAAACTCAGCGTGTTACGTCTTTATTTATACTTGACATTATCTTGTTCTGACCCTGCTGGAAAAGCCTAGATAGGCTTCACAGTTTATTTACCATCTCTGAACACCTGTACTCTGCACGTTAGTTTAGTAAACAGAAGATATATTGACATATTGATATTAGGGCTGGACGATATGGCCAAAATTTATATCACGATGTATTTCTTAATTTCAGTCGATACGATATAATTCCGATATCGATATGAACACTATTTATCTGAAATAGAAATCTTTTGTAACATTATAAATGCCTTTATCATCACCTTTGATCAATTTTAAGCATCCTTGCTAAATAAAAGTATTAATTTCTATCATTTCTTTCCCAAAAAAATAATAAAAATTATACTGAATGGAATAGTGTATAATGTTACAAAAGCTTTTTATTTCAGATAAATGCTGATCTTTGGATCTTTCTATTCATCAAAGAATCCTGAAAAAAAAAATTTTACTCAACTGTTTTAAATATTGATAATCAGCATATTAGAATGATTTCTAAAGGATCATGTGACACTGAAGACTGGAGAAATTATGCTGAAAATTTAGCTATGTATGATCACAGGAATAAATTACATTTTAAAAGCTATTCAAATAGAAAGCAATTTTAAATAGTCAAATTTTGAAATATTTTTACTGTTTTTGCTGTACTTTGGATCAAATAAATGCAGCCTTGGTGAGCAGAAGAGAATTCTTAAAATAAATAAATAAATACCTTACCAAAAAAATTGAACAACAAAAACTGGAAATGTTGCTGGAGACGGGCTTATTATTGAAAATGCAAATTACTTCTCTGCCAGCAGGAGGCGCTTTTGGAGTGATAAAACTAGTGGTTTCCCTGGTAACGGCTGTAATCAAAGCAGCTCCGCTCATGAAGGCTTCTTTATCAGATCAAATGAAAATGCCATCGAAACTTTTCTGAAGACGGTCGGTTCCCTTGAGAGATACATTCATATAAAACACGGGCCGTGTTGTGATTTTGAAACGTACAGTGCTCATGTTTATTCAACGAAGTCAAACGCCACAAATAAATCAATGTATGGTAACACTGGTAATGTATATCGAAATATCGGAAATGTGTTTAAAAATCATATCACCATTATTGAAAAATATTATATCGCGATACATATTGATATTGAATTATTGTCCAGCCCTAATTGATATATTGTATTAAAAGTCGCTATATCTGGAGATTTAGGCAAACCCTAGTTTCTCATTTAAAAGAGGAAATTTCAGACCCTGCCTTTGTTCCCTTTTATGTGTTTGATCATTTTCCATGACCTACAGAATATTATTTGGACATTATAAGAAAGGAAAGGTGTTAGAAGGGGAACAATATCCTTACTTCCTTAAAGAGAAGGTACGGAGTAGTTCAAACTTTACTGTCATGGTAGGGTGGTAACAGTCAACATACTGTGTTTGTGTTTGTGTTTGTTTGTTTGTTTGAGATATATGGCCCATGGCATCTGTCTAACTGCAGCTGTAACCCTATACCCGAGTGAAGATTTACATCTCTGCTATTCAACACAGTGCACCTTGTCCATTTTTCTTTGGAAGTTGCTCACTCACAATTGACACAGGGAATATCTTAATAAAGAAAAAAAACAAGGTTTGATGGGGAACAAGGGGTTGCATGTTTAAGAAGCATAGAAAGTAAGAGATTGCTATGAGCTGAAGCTGCCTGCGGGTCAGCAGGAGCACGGCGGTCCAGACGGCTGCGTAGACGGAGCTGCCAGCCAGTCCGTTTCCATTATCTGTCATACTCGCCCACACACGCTTTCTCTTTAACGTTCCCAAGCACCGATCTTCTCACACGCTCAGATCTAGGGATATTCGAAGAGGAAATGGAAAGCAGACCGAGATAACTACATGAAACTGTTGATAATTAATGCCGTCCTAAGCTGTGTTTAGTGATGCAAATGGATTTACCAGAAAACCACTGTACTCCCTTAGGATGACGTTAGACGTAATGTCATTTTGGTGAACCCGATACGTCTTGCCCTGAACTCCTCTGTCTTCTCCACTCCTCCTGATGGCTCTCCTTATTGATCTCCTGTTTCCAGCTTCATGTTATATCTTAATCTCCTTGGTCTGTCCTCTCCTGTTTTGTCTCTGCATATTTCTCTCTTCTTCTCTTAGTCCTTTCTCGCTAGTTGTGTGGTTTGTCTGGGAAGAGGCCAGATCTCTGTGGCCTTCTGCCCAAAAACAGTTCATGAGAACGTTCTGCTCTCCCACAATGCCTTGCTCCACAGGCAAATTCTGCAAGGCCTAATGTGAAACGTTTCAAGTTCTTCAGCTGTTTTACTTCATAGTTTACTTCTACTTCAAGACATTAAATCGCTGTTTGTGGGTTTTTTGTGTTTTGTTTTTTTTCCCATTGCTGCAGGACTGGCCCTTTGACGACGGAGCTCCGCCCCCAACCCAGATTGTAGATGATTGGTTAAACCTGCTGAAGACTAAGTTCAGAGAGGAGCCAAAATGCTGCATTGCTGTTCACTGTGTTGCAGGATTGGGCCGGTTAGCGGAAGAGCCAGGGTTAGTCCCTCCTTCATTAGCTCTAGTGATAGGACATATGCATCGTCTTGAAAGAACTTTCTTAAGTTCACCGAGGCTGCATTTATTTGATCAAAATACAGTAAAAAAAGTAATACTTTTGAAAATAACTGTTTTCTATTTGAATGTTTTTTTTTATAATGTAATGGATTCTTGTGATGGTAAAGTTAACAAGCAGCTTATGTAAAGGTTTACTGCAAGTCAGGTGAATCTGAAACCTGCCTCATTATACCGTGCTTTTAGTTAAGATAGATGAGTTGATTAGTTGCTCAAGCAACCCATGACTAGTCAAAAATTTGTGGTTGTGTAAAAAGTATCCTGCATATGAGTCCCACTTGTGTTCTCAAACTCTTCAAACACTTGCTAACTTTTGCATATTTAGTGCTCAGCCTTTCTCACCTCTGTATAAACCTGCTGATACACACACACACATAACAGTAACCAGTCTAAACTTGAGAAGTCTAAACTCTGTGACCTGCTGGTGTTAGTATGGTGTAACCAACATTGTGGGCAATACAGTGCACTCTGTACTCTTGCATTCATTTTCCTGAGCTCAGTTTACACCAGTTCCTTTAGGGAAAAGCAGCAGCACCATTTAAAACAAGCCTGTGGTCGTAATACTCTCCAAGCACAGAAGTGTTTTTTTGTTGTTGTTTGTTCAGCATTTTTTGGAGAGGGTGTGTGTGAGAACTCAACTACAGACTGCCGTCTCAGCTCTTGACCTCTTTACATAAACAAGCAGCTCAGAATACAGTTTTCTCTGTGAATACAAGCACACTTGTTTATGAGCTCCCAAAGATGGGACACTCTGATTTGATCATTGTTGATGCAGGTGTAAAAATTCATGACCTTTAAAAAAAAAAGAATATTTTTGAGTAACAACATTTTTATTATTTATTTTGTTATTTTTATTTTTTTGTCATCAAGCAGTTTGTTGACTGAAAACTTGCATTGTATTGAATCTGTTTTGTCTCGTTTTCATAGAGCACCTGTACTGGTGGCTTTAGCCTTAATTGAGTGTGGAATGAAGTATGAAGATGCGGTGCAGTTTATAAGACAGTAAGTAGTTTGGATGATTTCTCCTTTGATATACATTTGACATTCTAACTTCAGTTTTAAGGTTGGAATACACTACACACCTTTTTAAATCTGAACCATTTTTAAACACCAGGCATCATACACTTGACAACTTTGCAAATGGTTAGAAGGAAAAACTGGACATCATACACTAATCGACCGAGGAGCACACATTACCAGACTTTCTGAAGTAGTTCTGAACACAAACGCACACAGAAATACACACCTCATTGCTATTAGACACATAACAAATGAAAACAGTGTGTTCTACAATCAGCTCCAAATATTTAACTAGTTTGATATTCTCTGACTGCATGGAATTATAGACTGAAGCTAAAAAAAGTGTGTGCCCCTCATACTCTGCATGATCTGACTTTCTGCAACTAGCATTGTCTCCTTCAGACTGAAAATTGGCACATAAATCTGGGCAAAAGTCATGTATTCCAGCCTCTCGCAGATTTAAACTGCACTAATTGTTTGTTTGTTTGTTTTTTAGGAAGAGACGTGGAGCCTTCAACTCCAAGCAGCTTCTTTACCTTGAAAAATACAGACCCAAGATGCGTCTGCGGTTCAAGGATCCCAACGGTCCCAACTGCTGTGTCCAGTAATGCGTCATTCTGTCAGTCATACAAAACAACAGTGGGAAGTTGAACCAGGGTAAAGGGGATCAAAAGCTGTGGGTTATAATTGTGGTGATTTTATCAAATGAATCATGGCTAATCGATCACAGAGATGTAATGAATGAAAGCTGATCTATGGATTCACCAGCAGTATCAATTAGAAGGGTCAAAGCACACAGATGAGCCCACAACCTGGTTGGTTAACCAGCATTAACAGTCATGGGCAAGAATTATACACAAGTTCCCCTGATTTCCCAAATTTCCAATCATTGGATGACTTTTTATTTTGTGTTATTTCGGAACAAGTACTTTGAACCATGATGAAAAGATTTACATTTGCTGTCATTGTTGATTTTTATTAAGACTTTTATTGTTGGGCATGTTCCTTTTATCTTTCTTTTTTTTGTAATTATTACCACACACAATAGCCAATTTTGTTACAGAAACCACTCTGAAGTATTTTTGCACAAAACAACATTTTTAAGAAGTTCCTCTCCAATGCAGCAATTGCCCCCTTTGAAATCACTTTTAATTTAGGGTTAGCCTAGGTTTCAAATATGTCAGCTGTATTTATTCACTATAATTAGTGTGTCTTGTCAGGAGTGTGGGTGGGGTTAGGACACTTTTTTTCTTTTTTTCGTGAAGCCATGTTATTTTCTCTAGTTATCTTTATCTCTGGGGAGTGCAATATTTAGTCCAGCTTAGAAAAGCCCTCACCCTTAGGACCGTCCTACATCCAAATTCAAATACAGGAGGATACTTGGCTTGTCTTAGGTACTCACTTTCTATAGCTGGTTTTTGCTGGCTGCTCAGTAAAAAACTTTTCTTGTTGGCCTGGCTGTGACACCCACACATAATGTGTACACTTTATCCGTCACCCTACTGTTCAGCCCACAGACACACTGAAGGAAGTGAGAGACAGGAGACTGGTCAGCTCTGGGTTTATTTAATGATTTTTTTTTTTTATTGTTTTAATCACAGTGCCCAATTTGAAAACACACCCCCTCTTCATCTTGCTTTGAAGACAAATAAATGAATTTAAATTGATTCTGGCCTATTTTCATTGTGTGTTCTTTCCTGTAATATGTTAGCTATTTATTGTGCTTGGTAGATGAGTCACTTCGTGATGACTGATGTTTACGGCCATCTTCAAGATAACATCTGAAATGATGGGGGAAGATAATGTGAATGATAATTTGGCAAAAGTGACATGTACTGCCACCTGCAACTGAAAGAGAAATCAATCAGTGTTTAAAATTGCTGTCCTATAAAAAAAGAAAGGTGAAAAAAAAGTTGTGTGTTTGTGTCTGTTGAAACAGTACATGACCCAGAATGTACGACTCTCGGTAGTCATTTAAAGACAAACCAGATATGACTTATTTGACTCCATGAGGCTTTTCCACACCAGGATTTTCTGGCCAGAAAGGTCCTGAATGATCAATGAATCGTGTACATAAAGGAAACGGCTCATGTGGCATTTCTGATGTGAAGAGTGATCGTGCAGATGGAAGATGACTAAACTCTTGAAATATTTAAGTCCGTCACTTGGTAGAAATCCACAAGAAGTTGGGAAATGACCTATTTATTTTCCATCTCTACACCTGCTGACATAATCCACTGGAGTCTGTAATATGAAGAGTCAGATGTAGGACACAATGGGGCCGTTTTCCAGACAGAGATTAAGCCTAGTCCTAAACTAAAATGGCCCTTTAAACTAGATTAACAGAAATCTGCTTTCTGTCATGGTTTTAAATAGTCTTCGACTTAATCTAGTCCAGAATTTAATGATTTCCTGAAGGAAGACTAGGGCTACTTCAGGACTAAATTGAGGCTTACATTAAACCTACAAGGAGGCAGGTTTAACTTCAGATTAACATTGCTTTCAGTCTTTATATAGAATAAATATGATCAAAGAAGCCAAAGAAAAAATAAAACACACTCCAAAACCCTAAAAGTAAAATGCTAGGGAAGGGAAATCTCATTATGAAAGAAATGTTTTTCTCTAATACACACTGGCTACATTTAATGGCACCCTTTTATTTAATACTTTTACTTCATTTAATACTCTTCTTCTATAATGCCTGATGAGTTTGGAGAACACCTGACAAGAGACCATTATACTATATATTATCTATCCAGATCCTTAAGTTTCCCAGGTCCATGTTGATACACTCTCCTCTTGCGTTTTCTATAGGGTTCAGACCAGAGGACTGGGATGACCATGGCAGAACCTTCATTTTGTGCTCAGTGGCCCATTTTTTGTGTTGATTTTGATGGTCTTTTTAGATCATTGTCCTGATGGAAGATCCAAACAAGGCCCATTATATGATTTCTAGCAGAGTCAGTTTATGTGTTTGCTAGAATCCATGATGCCATCTCTCTGAACAAGATGTCCCGGACCTCCGAATAGGCCAACAACATTAAAGATACAGTAGTATATTTCATTGTACACATGGAGTACTTTTTATCCTTGTGTGGGGATATGCTTGGTTCATTCCATGTTTTATAGGCAACCTCTGCCATGCTAATTCTGGTTTTAAATTAATCTAGTTTATTTTAGTTCAGGACTCCATAGTCCAGGAGTTATTAATCTGTATTTAATGTGTTACAAAAAGCCATTTTTAAAGCCATGACTAACTATCCTAGATTAAGCCTATACTCCAGACTTAATTTAAACCCTGTCTGGGAAACCGCCCCTAAGTTTATCATTTAGGTGTTGAGTTCTAATGCATAATATAATTAAATAGGAAACCACAGCACTTAAGTGTTGGTCTCTTAAAGGGGTCATATGATGCGATTTAAATTTTTCCTTTCTCTTTGGTGTTACAAGCTCTTGGTGCATAAAGAAGATCTGTAAAGTTGCAAAGACTAAAGTCTCAAA
>NW_015548214.1:1503840-1529129 GCF_001515605.1 Sinocyclocheilus anshuiensis | reverse complement strand
AGTATGTGGAAAATAATGTGTTTTTTTAACTTTAAACCGCATAAACACATTTAATTACACCAAATACACAAAACAATGTTCTTTTTAGCAGCATCATATGACCCCTTTAAGTGATTGTAGTACAAAGATTATCCAGATTGCACAAGTCTGGGCTGGTCTGTCTTTATCTGCAGTGCCATCTGCTGGATCATGCTGGTGAGGTGTCAGTTGTAGTTGAGGTTAGAGAATAATGACAAGTTAGAATAGCATTTAACTGCAGTCGTCTGCCAACTGATTTTGTATTGTTACATTTTAATGTTCTTCAGAGAGTAACATCAGCTGTCAATCTTCAATAGACCCATTTTATTTCAATAGACCCAATTTATGTTGTTAAATTGTATGAAAAAGAAATGTACGAATATATATATATATATATATATACACACACACATACACACACACTGCTGTTCAAAACTTGGGATCAGTAAGATTTGTAATGTTTAAGAAGTCTCTTCTGCTCATCTGCATTTATTTTATCCGAAATACAGGAAAAAAAACAGTAATATTGTGAAATATTATTGCAAATTAAAAATAATTGTTTTCTATTTTAATATACTTTAAAATATAAATTATTCCTGTGATGCAAAGCTGAATTTTCAGCATCATTACTCCAGTCTTCAGTGTCACATGATCCTTCAGAAATCATTCTAATATGCTGATTTATTATCATATTGAAACAGTTTTGCTGCTTTATATTTTTTTTGGAAACTGCTTTTTTCAGGATTCTTTGATGAATAAAAAGTTAAAAAGAACAGCATTTATTCAAAATAGAAATCTTTAGTAACAATATGCACTACCTTTCAAAGGTTTGGGGGTCAGTAATTTTTATTTTTATTTTTTTAAGAAATTAATGCTTTTATTCAGCAAGGTGTGTGAAATTGATAAAAATTGATAATAAAGACTTATATTGTTTGAAAAGATTTCTATTTTAAATAAATGCTGTTCTGTTTAATTTAATTCATCAAATAATCTCGAAAAAAGTATCACAGGTTCCAAACAAATATTAAGCAGCAAAACTGTTTCAATATTGATAATAAATCAGCATATTAGAATGAATATTTAAAATGACATTTCGAAGTATATTCAAACTAATGTTTTGTTTTATTATATTATGTTGTAAGGTAGATAATGTTCTTGATCTTGAAATAAATTGATTTATAAATTGTTACTGAAGACTATTTTAAACAGACTCAAGGAGTAAAAATCAGCTTTGCATCACAGGAATAAATTATATTTGAAAGAATATTAAAATAGAAAACCATTATTTTAAATGGTAATAATGTTTTACAATATTACTGTTTTTTCTGTATTTTTGGTCAAATAAATGCAGCTATATGAACAGAAGAGACGTCGTTAAAACACAAATCTTACTGATCCCAAACTTTTGAACAGCAGCAATTTAATAAAAAATAAATTAATTAATAAAAAATCATCACTTTGTAGATGTCTTCATTTATCCATATGTAAAATACAGTTATTCAACTGATTTACATTGTTAGGAGCATGAAATGTTAACTGTCTGGTGGCCTAAACAAACTGCATGCAGTTTATGTTTTTTTACAGTCTATGCTTATAACGTAAACGTTACATAATAGCCCTAAATGTCATCAAACAGTATCACAAAAGAAAGTACCAAAAACGAATACAAAAAAGATTAGAAATGTAAACACTAAGAGCTGTTAGATTTAGTGAACACGCAGATAATGAAAAATCAGTAAACTCACTGAACTATAGTGCACCTTCGCTGGTTTTAAATGGGAGCGCTTTGTCGAGTCTCGACCATAGACTGTATGCTGTAAGTGCGTGCGTGGGCGTGGCTGAGTAGCTCGTGTGCGGTGACGTGTCCGCGACCGTTGGCTACAGCGAGAAGTGAGCAAGCGCTAAATTCAAAATTCAAAATTCAAAACTCAAAACAGCTGAGGAGCGTGTGGCCAGAGAGAGAGCGGAGAGACTTTTACTCCCTCATCAGACAAATAAAGAAGAAAAACAAAGAGGATTGTGCTTTGATTTAAGTCTATATCAGGATGGACCCATTCACGGAGGTGAGTGCCCTTTATGACAGCTTATTTAGTCGTTAGTTAATTAGGGAGGTGTTGAAATAAACTAGCGCTGGTCCACTGTGCACCAACTGCTATTACTTTACCTTTAGATAGCATTAAAGTTCTGCCTTCTGTCGTTACTAATTAACTTATTGTTTTACTATAACTTATTGTTTTATATTAGCTTATAAAATCTCGATTTGCAGTTTTTATGTACATTTTAACGTTTGTGTAAAGCTAATTTTTCTCTACTTGATCTTAATCTAGCATATAACGTTTGCAAAGCCAGCATTACTTTTACTAGATTTCAGCAGAATTTAAACAAACTGTTGCTGAATATGTATTATATGATATGTATTTGTTCTTCTTCTTTTTTTGTTTTGTTTTTGGGGCCAGTCATACTTGCCTTTTAAAAATGTATTCTGTTATGTGTGTGTGATTTAAAATCTTTACTAGATTTCAGCAGAATTTAAACAAACTGTTGCTGAATATGTATTATATGATATGTATTTGTTATTCTTTTTTTTTATTGTTTTTGGGGCCAGTCATACTTGCCTTTTAAAAATGTGTTCTGTTATGTGTGTGTGATTTAAAATCTCTTAACATACAATACATCTTATTGTTTTGTATTTCTATATCTACAGCGCTTAACTGACTGTAAATATCAGTGGTGCCCATTGTTTTTTTTAAACGTTTTTGTGTCAAAATGCAAAGTAGGCTCTGAATAAGGAGTGTACTTTCAGTAAGCTGTCAGGGCTGTTCCCATAACTTGTGGCTGGTCAGGAAGCCTGGTTTGACTGTAGCCAATAGGATTCATCTGCTGGGTCACATGACAAAATTCCATGGACATGAAATCCTCACTAACTGAAATTTCCACTCATTCCCTGGGAGGTGGCCAACCAACAGCCACACTGCAGGAATGTGTTTGGTCTTGCTCAGTAACAAGGCTGTTAATCATGAGTGTGAGTGAGATGTTCTGCTAGAATGAGCCACTGGTTTGTTCACACTCAGAAGATGAGCCGTGCTGATAAATGGGGCCCATGCATGCAAAAAGGAACTGAAACATTGTGTTTTAAGAGATCTGTTTCTCTTTAGGCCTTAGTAATGTAATTGCACTTTGCAATGCTAATTTGTCATTTTGCTCACTCAGAAACTGTTAGAACGCACACGTGCTCGTAGAGAAAATCTGCAGAGGAAGATGGCGGAGAGACCAACGGCGGCCAACCGTCCAATGGCTAAAAGGACAAGAGAGCCGCTTACAGACACAAACAGTGTCATAAGTGAGCCGACCATTGAAAAAGGTTCGGTTTTGTTGAAATGTTATTTGTTGCATGCCTGTATTGACATATGAACATTAGATGTTTCATTACTTTCCTTCTATAGCCTAAAAGTAAGTTTTCCTTCTTTTTGGACAGCACTTCCCTCTTCCAAGCCATCCCCCTCAAAGCGTCGCTGTTCAGATGAAAATGCTCTCCTTTCTGAAGAAGAAAACAAACAACCAGCGGCCCCGCATGTGACCGCCTCTGAGCACATGACGGACAAGAAGCCACCCCTGGTGCCAAGCAGTGCTCGCCCCATGCCCCTGGAGCAAAGGTCTGCTCATTGTACACCAGAACCAGAGGTGCTGCCCACTCGACCTCCTTCAGACACTGAAAAGTTAATGCACCCTCCTCAGTCTCCAGCAAAAAGCACAGATAAGCATGCCGCTCTAGATGGAGCCAAAGAGGCACAGAAAGATGCACCAACCCCAGGCATCTCCAGCATGAGATCTCGACTACAGAGACTGGCTGAGCAAAGGCAGTACTGGGACTCTGAGGGTAGGCAGCTCCCTCTCACATCCTGAATGCACATAACTTGGTTACATTCATTATATTGAGTTAAAAGCGATAAGCCCAATATATTGGTTCAGGATGATTAAATGGTCTGTATTTGAAGCGACTGCATCAGCCATTTGTGCCATTAATAGAGGTTGACTGATATATCACCAGGGCTGATATCTGGCTTTTCTGTTCTGAAATAGAATAATAGAAAGGCAAACACTATAGTTTTTTTAATATAACATGGCAGAAAATAAGCAAACTTCTCCAAATTACAGTAATTGTTATGAATGTATTATTGAATATTGAATTGTGTGATATCAAATGCATCAGCTCTATATCGGCCATTGGCTACCGTACTCGATAAGATATCACCATCAACCATTAAAAAAAGCTGTATAAGTTGACCACTAGCCTTTAATGGAAGTCAGAATTTCAAAATCCACATTTCCTGTTTTTATATATTCTGAAGAAATAAAATCTTATAAATAAGATCATCATTTAATAAAACAAAAGAGTATAATTTAACTAAAATAGACTAGTACTGTAAAACCTGTTGACCCCTCTTTCAAATGATTGAAATTGTACTGTTTTTAGTTTTTAACATCAAGTGCAAGTACACATTTAAGGTCCTCCAGAAGACAAAAATATAGACAATATGTGATCGGAGTTAATAATATGACTCTTGGGGTGATGAATAAGCATCTAACTATGTATTAAACATAAAATTGTGCTTTCAGGGACCTCAGAAACAATCCCAGAGAGTGTAGTTTTATCTCCTCTGAAGTCTCACAAAGTGGATCTCCCTCCTGCTACTCCAACAAACTCTGAGCTCCCCGTTGGAAGAAAGGGTAGACTGGCAAACCTTGCTGCCACAATTGGTTCCTGGGAAGATGCCCTTGGACACCCGCCGCCTCCCCGGGACAATGCACAACCACAGCCTGGCACGGCCTGTGTGTGCCCACCAGTAAGTACAGTGACGAGCAACAGTTCCAAGCCAAGTCCTGCTGTGGAACGACCTCAGACTGCCCAACCAGCTCAACACAAGTCTGTTGACAGCGGTCAGCAGGTGGGTCAAGCCAAAAACCGATTCTGTTCTATCCTTTTTATTATGTAAGGTAGTATTGTGGGTTTACAGTAGTCTGAATGTCTTTAGTGGTGGGGGGGGGTCTTAGATTTTTTTTTTTTTTTTTTTTACGTGTAAAAAAAAAAAAGAGATAAAAATGTTTGTTCTTCTAGCCAACAGTTTATTCTCCAGTCAAGTCAACCAGAGTGGTTCCACCTAGTCCTCAGAAGACCGAGTTTCCTCAGTCCAGACTGGCTCAAGCAGATCCCTCTCCTGTTTCCAGCCCACTGAAGATTTACTCCTCCACTCAGCCCTCCAGTCCACTTAAATCTTTGAAAGCATCTCCCTCCAGTCCCCACAGAGGTTATGTCTCTCAGAGCCCCCTGAAGAACCAGGGCCCATCTAAGTTGAATTCTGGAGCAGCACTTAATTCAAGCCCTGCAAAACCAATTTTGACACCTAAACCCTCTTCTACTGCTGATGTTACCAAGGGTACGAGTCACACGACACTCATACAGCACAGAGACCTAGCTGGAACTACTGGTCAGTGGAGTTCTTCAGCTCATTTTTTTTTCTACATTGAAGTGAACATCTGTGAACTTATGTTTGCTTATGTTGACCTTTTAGTAGGGGTCAAGTCATTTTTGGAGCGTTTTGGAGAAAGGTGCCAGGAGCGCAACCAGAATTCTCCCTCCGCATTAGGAGGTCAAGGCCACACACCTGTGGCTACTCCCTCTGCCACCCCCAAGTCCAGGCTACTCCAGGAGAGGCTGGGGTGCGCCCAGGCCACCTCTACCACAGCTGTCCTTACTCAGAAGCAGAAAATGGCATGTATTCTTAACTAATTAAAGGGTATATTTGTTGAATTGCATATGAAACATCAGCACTAATCTTTTATTTATTTATTTATCAATAGGAGCGAGAGGCAGAACTGGCACAAATTCGTAATCGATTTCAAAAAGGCAACATGTTGAGGAGCAAAGAGGATCTTAGTAAGGTCAAGAATGACCCTGAAAACAAGGTTTGCTATCGTGTTTTCTGCTGCTGCGTGTAGATAGGACAGTGCACAATCTGATTGATAGTCCATATTTTTCTATAATATATAGTGTGAAAAATCAGTTTTAGCAATATGAAATCCACAGAGGAAGGAAAGCAGCATTTTCCTTTTTATATATATATATATATATATATATATCTTTTTGTCTTATTTCTTTTTAATTATATTTTAGTTTATTTGTCTTTTCTTTGTATTTTAAATTTATTTATTTATTTTTGCATTTATCTGACATGACAAACCCAAATAAAATAAGCTACTAATACTAATCACACTGATACTGAAGTGAAATATACCAATATAAATGATGACTTTGATTTGAACTATTCATTTTTCTAAAGTCTGTTGTGTCTCTTTTATAAACCCAGTACTTAATTTTATGAAAGGAATGGGAAGCCAAAGAACTTGAAACATTGAACATTAAGAATGTTACTTAATGTAACCGTTTTTTATCCTCAGGAAATTGAAGTGCCTGTACAGAGTCAGACGTCTGTGCCAGTGCATGATAACGAGCCTTCTACGCCAGTGCCTGAAGTACTCGACAGCCCTTCTAAATATAGTGAAAAAGGTATTTTATTATAAAAACCATATAATATAGTTAAATGTGTTCTTCTAATCTAAAGCATCATTCCACTGTTATTTTTCTTTGTTCTGTTCAGTTATGTTAATTAGCCATATCTGCCATATGCTGCATTTTCATGTAGTTTTATTCACAGTAACATTATAGTGGTCCTTACGTTTATTGGAATATGAGTAGTTAAACAGATTTTCATCTTTTAGAGAAGGAGTGTGCTCTTCCAAGCCCTGCAAAGGAAGTTGAATTTAAAGAAGAGATCCCTATAGTGAAAGAGCAAGAGGAAGTAAAAGGTATGGGGGAAAAAATCAGTTGTACTATAGACTTGTTTGTTTTCTTCATATTGAGGTGTTATTTGCTTTAACAGTTTAAAATGTTTTGTTTAGCACTCTTTAGTGACAAAAGACCAGACTAATAAAATATTTTTTGCTTCTTTGTTGTATATGTAGGGCTGGGTGATCATATCTAGATGTTATTTAGCCTTTTTAAAATAATCATCATGCATCTTGTATATTGAATATCTATTGTGTATCAATTAATTATATTTTGTATTATCTCTTGAACTTTCATTATGATATTCACAATTGTTCTGAATTTTATTACCACCAAAATCATGATGAATATATTTTGAAACCGTATATCACTAATTCCCATTACATGTTTTTGATAATGAACGTTCTTGTTGACATTGTAGAAGTAGATGAAGTGCATGAGATTGAGATGAACGTGGATGGTTCCGTTAACTATGAGGTGATAAATGAGCTGTTTGATGGAGTCCTGGAGGAGAGCGAGGAGAAAAGTGATGAGGATGCAGAAGAAGATGCTCTGAATATCTCCTCCATGTCTCTCCTTGCTCCACTTGCAGAGACGGTAGCAGCTGTGGTCAAGAGCCCAGAAAGAAAGCCTATGGTGAGCCCTGAGAATGTAAGTCATTAGCTAAACAGTGATGATGCCGAATAATCTGAAAACTGATGGTACATCTCAATTTCACTTTTTTTTATTTTGGTCCAGACATCGACTCCTGCCAGCTCATTTATTGAGAAGAGTTCCACCCCTGAGAGTGTATCCAGGCCCAGTAAGTTCCAAAGGACACGCATGTTACGAGCTGGATCATCTGACAGCATCAGTGTCATAGATGAGCAGCAAAACCAGAACCTTCTCTACAGGTGCGCATCTGATCATTGACTCTTTTCAAGCAACATTCAAACTGATTTGTTGAGTATCATTTATGATGAATATATTTTGAAACCGTATATCACTAATTCCCATTACATGTTTTTGATAATGAACGTTCTTGTTGACATTGTAGAAGTAGATGAAGTGCATGAGATTGAGATGAACGTGGATGGTTCCGTTAACTATGAGGTGATAAATGAGCTGTTTGATGGAGTCCTGGAGGAGAGCGAGGAGAAAAGTGATGAGGATGCAGAAGAAGATGCTCTGAATATCTCCTCCATGTCTCTCCTTGCTCCACTTGCAGAGACGGTAGCAGCTGTGGTCAAGAGCCCAGAAAGAAAGCCTATGGTGAGCCCTGAGAATGTAAGTCATTAGCTAAACAGTGATGATGCCGAATAATCTGAAAACTGATGGTACATCTCAATTTCACTTTTTTTTATTTTGGTCCAGACATCGACTCCTGCCAGCTCATTTATTGAGAAGAGTTCCACCCCTGAGAGTGTATCCAGGCCCAGTAAGTTCCAAAGGACACGCATGTTACGAGCTGGATCATCTGACAGCATCAGTGTCATAGATGAGCAGCAAAACCAGAATCTTCTCTACAGGTGCGCATCTGATCATTGACTCTTTTCAAGCAACATTCAAACTGATTTGTTGAGTATGATTTGCATTTAATGCATGGTTGTGTTTGATTTCAGCATTGATGCCTACAGATCCACAAGGGTTAAGACAGAGTCAGAGAGACCTCATGTTAAACAGGTGATCGTGAGGAAAGAGGATGTGTCTCAGAGAATGGAAACCAATGGGAGCCCCAGTCACATCAACATCAAGCAGAAAATGAAGGTCTGTTCAAAAATGTTCAATTCTTATTTATTATTATTATTTTGGGCCCTGTCAATTAAAAATCATGCATTTACTTTATAGCAATGAGTAATGGTATGCCTTATATTTACATTTACATTTATGGGTATAGCAGACACTTTTATCTGAAGTCAATTTAAAATAGTGGAACATAAGCAATTCGTCACAGAGCCAAACAATATTTGTAGTATACAATGCCAGATTTATTAGAAAGCTAGATTATGAAAACAAGCTATAGAAGGAGAAATGTATAAATTAAATTAAGATATATTTTTCTATTTATGGAAGAATGTATGCAATGTATATATATTTTATGTGCTGGCACCTGTTAGCTTAGTGACTTGCCACATTTAGAAATGCAAATGGACTTGAAATAACACTAACAGTAAATTAGCAATAAAATCTGACATTTAAGCCCAATTTATACTTCTGCGTCGAACCTACGCCGTAGCTTACGCATAGACGCACACCCATACGCCGTAGCCTGATGTGCACCTCTCCAAAAATCTAACAGCGCGTCAATTCTACGCAGACCGCAAGCGCTGTGATAGGTCTGCAAGAACCCCTCCCTCCATACATGCTGACTAGCGGTTTGCATGTGTACTGCACGTTGACGCGGACAACGACGCAGAAGTATAAATGAAAACTGACGCATAGCCTATGGCGTAAAGGCTACGGCGTAGGTCCGACGCAGAAGTATAAATCAGCCTTAACTGTTCCATAAATGTTTCTTATGCTCCAGTGGCGTCACAAAAGTGTGTATTTCAGGGTGGTCCTGTCAGTGTGCATGTGCAGTCCCAAACATGAGTCACAGGGCTCTATGGGAACTAGACCTTCTAACAACAGCTGCAGTGACTTTAACAATTGGCAACTGGCTCTTTTAATTAGAAGACGGGACTTATTTTGCCCTGTTGCGCATTGCAGTTTCTCCTATTCATAGTAATATGAGTGAACTGTCTTTGATCTGAAGTGAGTTTATGATGCCATGTTGTGCTCTCAGATGTTGACCAATGAGATGAACCTGCAGCAGACAGTGATCCATCAGGCTAGTCAGGCTCTCAACTGCTGCACAGATGAAGAACATGGGAAAGGATCTCAAGTGGAGGCTGAGGCTGAGAGACTGCTGCTTATTGCCAGTAAGTGATAACTTTCCTTTTTGCACTACACGGGTGAATATCAGAATTATTTTTTAAACTTGGAGTAATGACTACTTTTGTTCGACCTCAGCCGAAAGGAGGGCCGCCCTGAAGGTTGATTTGGACCAGTTAAAGGCAGAAGGTCCAACAGCCCAGAAGAAAAGCACAAGCAGTGCCCAGGTGGATATGGGTTTACCTGCTTCTAAAGGGTCTATCTCACTGCTGGAGCTGCGACTCCCTCTGAAGGCTGACTTTATCTGTTCTTCTGCCAACAAGCCTGGTGAGAATGCTTGTGTATTTATATATAGATACTTCTTGTTTGGCACCTTCATGTCCAATCAGACACTCACTCATGTCGTAATTTTCACGTAAGAATGTGGAAACCATTACTTCTTTGTGATGATCCGTGCTGGAGCTGAGAACACAGTGGCGACTCCTCTTGCAAGCACACGCACTGGTCTAAGTGGCGATGCTTTTACCTTCTCCACCAAATTCACTTTGTAAGTGTCATTTCCCATCAAGCCACTCTTGACATCCCTATCACCCAGTGTAGTGTTTATCATATTAATATATTGCTTGATGTGCAGGTCTGATGTCTCTAATGACTTTGAGATTGATATTGAGGTGTACTGTTTTGTAAGTACAGCTTTTTAATTTGCTTTCAAGTGAAATGCATGCCTTTTGAATACAAATTAAACCTTTATCAAAGAGATTTAGTAAAAGTTTGTTTTTCTCTTAGGTTCAGAAACGGGAGCTGAACCCTGACAAGAGGAAAAAGCCCAACAAGTCAAAGGTAGACTCTTAGTCTTAGACGTAATACATTAAAATGATTCCGTATACAAGGAAGTGTAGTGTGTAACCCTAACAGCTTACTAAGTTTTAATGAATGGCTAATCTAAAGAGCAGCAATCAGTGTGTCCAGATTCTCCTGAGGCATTTCCATGACATGGAAGCATTCTTGTTGGTATGCTTTGTTTCAAAATATCACTTGCTGGTGTGCAAGCAGTTGGTTAGATTTTAAGCAAGTGTTTTTAATGTGTAGAATTGTCAGTCTGAACAAAGTGCACGGTGAAGGGTATTTTTTTATTAATTCCTTAACCAAAAAGACCTTTTGTCTCAGTAGTACTCAGCAGTGCTGTGTTTGTGTATAATAAGCTGTTATAAGTATTGTTCAGCAATGTTCACTGTATTTTACTCTGAAATAAAATTTTATCTCTACAGGCTATCACACCAAAAAGGTTCCTTGCTATCTCTGTAAGTAGTCTGTTCACTTAAACTTCAACACACACTACTGGTCAAAAGGGGTGAATTTTTTTTCTATAGTTTTATTCAGCAAGTATACACTAAATTGATCAAAGGTGAATCTGTAACATTGTAAAAGTGACATTTTACAATGTTACAAAAAGCTGTTCGTTTTTTTTCTGTTAATCAATGAATCATAAAAAAACTGTATTAGGGGTTCCACAAAAATATTAAGCACAGTTGTTTTCAACACTGATGATAATAAGAAATGTTTCTTGAGTACCAAATTAGCATATTAGAATGATTTCTGAAGGTCTCAGAATCATTATTCCATATATCACTACAGTTACACTGTTATTATATAAAGACACTCTGTCTTTATGTCCAGCTGAAAATGATGCTCAAAAGAAAATGGAAAAACTAACTCATGTTGTAAACACATTTATCAATAATCAGTGAAACCTGTAGACTGCTGCAAAATGATCAAAAATCTGTTTTTAAGGCCAAATTCTTCCTCTGGGAAAAAATCCACACCCTGACTTTGATCTTGGTTTGAGGTTTTATTATGCAGAACCTCTTGCATGATTTCTCATTTGTAATTTAATATTGTACATGTAATACAGTACTTTAACATTAATTCGTTATAAACAATATAAACGTAAAGTTCTGGTACTTTTTTTTTTTGTCCTCTCCATTTATCTGTTATAGAAGAGCAACCTCCAAACACCTGGTGAGTATTAATGAGCTTTTAAAAGCATTTCAGTTCAACTAACATTTTCAATTTGCTATTTGTTTGTTTGTTAAATTAGTTTCTTCATTTTCAGTTGTGGCTAGCCCCGGTGGTCCAAACGCAGTGCGCACCAGTAGCTTTGTACTTGTCGGATCACACAAGCTAACTCTAGCCTCTATTGGGAAAAACAAATTCCTGCTGGAGAAGGTACATTCCTGCCTTTGCGTCTATCTCTATATCATCATAACTGTTCCACAAATCAAACGATACTAACACCATCATCTGGCGAAATGCACTGGATGTATAGAGGGTATGCACATGACGTCCTAGTAGGCGTAAGTCACTGCGGTTGCTCCCAGTGAGTGGCAGAAAGACTGTGGCAGCATAACGTGGTGTTCAACTTGAATGCGACTGATACAATCAATGGAGTTCTTAAATAGATTTACATTGCTGAACTCTGTATCAACTGACAGTTGTGCAGATAAAAGTTTTTACTAAATATATTGAAACAACCAGAATATCTGTTGGTGTTCTCATCACTTTGATTTTTGCACAATACAGCGCTTCACAAATTAATACAAAAAAGCAGCTTTACAGAAAGTCATAATGTTATTTCTGTAATGCCTTTAACAAGTTTTATAGCTGGGTGAAATGACAATATATAACAATCATGTAAGTGATCGTCCAGATTTAGATCTAGCTGTATTGTATTTATAGTGTTGTCTAGAAGATCAAGTGTGAAGGCTTTTGTATAGCTTTGCTTAGTTCTTTGGCATCCAAATTGGGTAAATATAAATGTCAGGAAACCCTATTCTTGGCCACATGCCAATGTGCAGTTTTTGTTTGTTTTTTTGTAAGATGTGGATCACTGAGTCCAGCCAAGTTGCAGGGTGTTTTGCCCTGAGTGGGCGTGTTCTGTCATGAAAGTGACGTCAATGCATACCCTCTGTTGCTTGCTAACATCAGAGAGAGAGAGAGAGGTTTAACCACAGCACTAGTGTTCACACCAGCTTAATACAGTTTTAACACTATTCTTGTTTTTCTTGCACAGTGCTGCCGTTTGCTTATCCCAGACTCTTTCACATGCAGTCATTTCTCTCTTTTAGATCAAATATGAAGGGGTTGAAAGAGAGCTGCTCAGTGATATGTTTCACAAAAAGGTTGCTATATTTGCTCTGTGTTTAGTAACACGGGTTGTTGTGTGTCTGAGTATTTGGCTAACAAGGCTTGGTGTCTTTTCTGTGATACTAACTGTCACTTTAAGCTGCTTATTTAGATTTTTGTGTGCACATCAATGCCTTTGTATTTGGTTGTATACTAGTTGTTTTCGTTACTCCTTTAGGCAAATGTGTAGCTTCTGCATTTATGGCTCCCTCTTGCTGTAAACGACACTTCTCTTGGATATGTCTGTCTTCCAGCCCTTAGTGTCCTGTTTTGCTACAGGTACCTTTCCTTTGTTCTTTGGAGGGGCACATATACCTGAAAATGCAGTGCCAGGTTGGATCACGGATAGCGGAACGAGGCTTCCTGGTGAGTCTTTATACTGAAGTTTTTCTTATCCTTCCAGTAAATATCCAAGCATTGCTAGAAAAACTAGATCAGTAATATGAAGTCATTGTTAAACACTTTCTTTTTATATTAAGACTGTTTTGTGTGATGCTAGTGAAGGTGTCTCTTATTCGCAGACTATGTTTGAGGATGTCAGTGGATTTGGAGCCTGGCACAGGAGGTGGTGTGTCCTTTCAGGATACTGCATCTCTTTTTGGACCTACCCTGATGATGAAAAACGAAAGGTAGGCCTACTGTAATTTTGTTAATTTTTGAGATGCACTTAATTAAAATTAACAGGTTATTCTTCTTCCCACAGAATCCAATTGGTCGCGTTAACCTTGCCAACTGTACAAGTCGTAAAGTGGAGCCGGCAAACAGAGAGTTCTGTGCCCGGCCCAATACCTTTGAGCTCATCACTGTGAGACCACAGAGGGAGGATGACAGAGAGACCCTGGTCAGCCAGTGCAAGGACACTCTGTGTGTTACAAAGTAAGACCCAATTAACAATGTCAATTCATGTGCTTTGATGGAGAAGTTCAAGTCCTAATCAGAACTTCCCTTTGTAATGTGCAGGAACTGGCTGAGTGCCGACACTAAGGATGAGAGGAATCTGTGGATGCAGAAGCTGAACCAGATCTTGGTAGACCTGCGCATGTGGCAGCCAGATTCATGCTATAAACCCATGTAAGCCTGCTCTCATCGGGCACCAAGGGCCAAAAGTATCCTAGTCTGACGTTCACATTGACTGTGTATATGTCAGATTTGGAAGTGCAATATGGCATCATAGTTACACAGTGTTTACAGATACATTTTACAAGTTTGTTGTTAGAAATTTGACGAAAGTAAAAAAAAAAAAAAAATCAATAAAGCCATAAATTAAGAGACATTTCAATTAAAGGACAAAATGCTTTGCCTTACAAGGGTTTTCAGGTATGTTTTTGATACTTTTGTCTGTAATTTAGCAAGGATTGTTTGAAGACTAATGAAAGTGTGTTTGCTTGGTTAGACTGTCAATTTTTATATGTATAAATGTCTTTTGCATGACTGCTGTCTGCTGAGATACCTGCTGTAGTCAGATTCCTCAGAATATTCATCAAGCAAGACAGGAGGCAATGTCCCGAATCCTTAAATGAACGACACATTTAATGTCAGTACTTTGTGGTGACAAATTTCATTTTCATATTAAGAATTGCCAAAACCCATGATCTGTTTTTATATCTGTATATTTGTTGTTATAGGGATGACTTCAATTTTACGATTTTTTTGGGGTTTGGTTAGATTAGTTATGAAATTTATATATCATTTTCTTTAAGTAAACAGTGGGGAGCTCACTTGGATAATGAAAAGGAATGGGCTTTTTTTTTTCTCCTTTTTTGGACTTTTATGGCCAATGTTGGTCTTTCTGTGGCTGAAAAACCGCATACAATTCAAAACAATTACACCTTTCCCTGTCACCAAAGCTCTTTCAGCTCAGTTTCTGCAATAACACTGATGAGGTATATGTGCCTTCAAAAGAATACAAATGTAATTGATATTTTCTATAGAAATTTCCCTTTTTTATTGAAAAGGAAAATGGTCCAAGACATGTTTTTTTTTTCTTTGCTTGATCCAGATGACTTCACAATAATTCGGAGTTGAAATATTTATCATGCATATTCCCTATTTTCTAAACTCTACATATATTTTTGTGTTTGCTTTGTCACTTTTAAATTAACATTTTATACCTTTTTTTAATGATTCTAACTAAATTTAGATTAATTTACCTATATCCAAATATGTGTTTGAATAAGTGACACTTACAAAGCTTAAATTTACACTAAATGTCATTGTCTTGACTGAGACTAATTTCTTAACCATTTCATACACAATACCAAAATTCAGCACCTACTACTGTAGCAATCTTAAGGCACTTTAGTGTTATGGCTGTTTTGTGTGTTATGTTATCTTAAACACTCCAAATGTGGCTTCCATGTATCACAGAGCTGCAGTTTCAATAAAACAAGCTTTTGACAACATACTTGTCATCAGTTTCTTAATGTTTTTTGTTTAACTGCGTCATATCTTCTCAATGTGTTTCGCTAGACTAGGAATGTTTAGTATTACTATTATTGTATGATACAGTAAGTAACATGCTAAAGTCTTGTTACTTAAAGGCATTTTCATGACTTACGAATAAAATGTGTTATAAAACGGATAGTTCCGGTCCTTGATTCTGATTGGTTGAGCCGAATTCGAAGCTGTTGTAAATTACTCTACAATCATACACCTTTGTTTACATTTGTGTGTTGCTCGGCAATCACTTTGTTGGAACCACAACCGTTTCTGAGGACCTACATTGTTTGGCGGAAGAATAATGTTTTTATTAATATCGTTACACTTTATTTGCTCTGTTTTATTTTGTGAAACCTTACTACGTATATGGAATAACCATTTTATAAAAGCAATAAGCCCCGTGAAGCCGTGGTTTACAGTGAATTTATAACAGCTAAGGGGGTTGTAGCAATGCCCCTTAGCTGTTATAAATTCACTGTAAACCACTGCTTCTTGGGGCTTATTGCTTTAATTGAATACAGTGTAATTGTTCAAACCATTTAAAATAGTTTTTGTTCGTTAAAATAAATCTAAAATAGAATATAGCTATTAGATGAAGAACTTAAACACTTATAATTAGAAATGCCTTGTAGTGTAGTACTTGACCATTTTTGAAGGTCTTCTCTTGTCTTGGTCTCAGACAGGATTTTATTTCAAGACCACAGCTGTGGGGATATCTCTAAATTGCCCATACATTGTCTGATTTATTTGTTAACATCATCAATGTGACTGGATGTAAACATTGCTGCTTCAAATGCAATTAATACCTTATTTCTAAATTATTTTTTATACTGTTGTGCTTGTGCAGCAATTTAATGGGGAATAGTAAAACAATTCACTAAAATTACTACAAATGCCCAACAAAATCAAAATATGATTGCAGAAAAAGAACTTGTATGAGATCTTTTTATATTGTAACACATTATATAATTAAACAAATCACAAGAGCAATAGAGCTGTTTCCGCGAATATGAGCACGATTGAAAACATTGATTTTATACAAACGTTCAACAAAAAAAGAAGGTACTATTAAGTGAATTACATTTTAAACTCAAGTTTTTGCTATTTCGTCAACGAAAATAGTAACAAACAAATCCATAGCAGATCTGTTGTGTGTTTCTGAGCCACTCAAAGCTGTATTTCGTTACAGAATGAATCGGCTGCTTTGAACGAATCGGTTGAATAAATGATTCTGACTCACTCATTAAGTGATTTGCCCAGTAGCCCCTCACTGCAGAACACAAGCCGCCACTTAGCCTACTGGCAGTTTTAATGTAATATTTAAAAGTATCATCTTATTTTCCCATCATATTTCCATGCTCATGATTTTTGTTGTTTTTTAACATTTAATTTATGCATTTAGCAGACACAAGCAACTTACAGTGCATTCATGCTATACATTTTTTACCAGTATGTGTGTTCCCTGGGAATTGAACCCACAACCTTTTGCACTGCTAACACAATGCTCTACCACTGAGCCAAGGAACATTAAGCTCAGCAATATTTATGCAGTTGTAATCGTACCAATTCAGATGCTATACTTCTGTGCCGCCTCTGCAGTGCAAAGATTAATTTTGTTGTTAGTAATTTCATTTGATTGGTAACAGGTCTATAGTGTCCTATTATTCTAATTATTGATTAAATATAAGATATTTACAGGCAGTAAATGCGGATCTTGCAGATTAAGTGCTGGTTTGGTCTTGGTCTCAGTTTAGGTGGTCTTGACTACAACACTAATGTCTAGTCAACTAACTGAAATTAAAGTCTGAAGTACTATAATTATTAAAGCTGAAATAAAAAATAAATAACAGCTAAACAAGTATAAAAAATAAACGACAAAAGCGAAACATTACCTTAACATTAAAATGAAAAGTGAAAATATAAAGATACCAGATTATTCAAAATATTTATAAATAATGCTAATACTATTTATAATAAAAAATTATAAAAAAGTAAGATCCAAAAATTATACTAAAATGATAGATCATTTAAAATTATAGATATTAAACTATTGAAAAAAGTACAAAGTTCGTTAAATTCATTTTAGGGTGACCAGGACGGTACTTCTAAATTATGGTCTGTGGTTAATATAAAGTTAAAGTCGGAAGAACAAAAGCTGAATGACAATCTTTGTACAGTGTGATGTAAATATTAAAATGTAATTTTAGATACGGATATCTTGTTTTGCCTTATCTAAACTTTCACATCTCCTTGATGCGCGATGTGTCACTTCAGGCCAAATTCCGGATTTAGACGATACTACGGTGACCGAGAAGTGCAAAGCAAATCACAATTCTGAAAACAAAATAACAAATTACAAACGCAAATGCAAGTCTAAAAAACAAAATAACAATTCAGAAAGCACAACAACAATTCAGAAAACATTATAACAAGTCAGAAAACACAATGACAAATTCGAAAACAAATTAACAAGTCAGAAAACACAACGACAAATCAGACAAACCGGAAGAGGTAGGTATAGTTTGAGACAGCACCATTGGTTTGGGATTACTCCCCGCTGACTGGACGAGACATCTGTCAATCAACGTATACAGGAAGAACCAGCCGAAGAACAGCAGAGTCGTGGTAGAAAGTTCGGAGATGGTATTAAAGTAGCTCAGTTTAAATGTATTGTATGAATTGCCCTTACTCTGGAATAAAAAATACGTGGTGTCTATTTACATTTAGTTAAAAGTAGCTATAAATCATCAGCTCCAGTGGCGCAGATGGATAGGCGTGTGCCCTTGGGTTTTTGACACGATCGACCCGGGCTCGATCCCACCTTTTGCCAAACTTTTTTTTCCTCCCTTTTCACAAAAAAAAAGTTCGGCAAAAGGCGGAATCGAACCCGGGTCGATCGCATCAAAAATCCAACAACAAGCACTTATCCATCTGCACCATTGGAGCTGATGTGTTACAGCCACTTTTAACTAAATGTAAATATAAACTCCGTATTTTTTATTCCATAGTAAGGGTAATTCATACAATACATTTAAACTGAGCTACTTTAATACCATCTCCGAACTTTCTACCAGGACTCTGCTGTTCTTCGGCTGGTTCTTCCCTGTATACGTTGATTGACAGATGTCTCGTCCAGTCAGCGGTGAGTAATCCCAAACCAATGGCGCTGTCTCAAACTATACCTACCTCTTCCGGTTTGTCTGATTTGTCGTTGTGTTTTCTGACTTGTAAATTTGTTTTCGGATTTGTCGTTGTGTTTTCTGACTTGTTATTTTGTTTTCGAATTTGTCATTGTGTTTTCTGACTCGTTATAATGTTTTCTGAATTGTTGTTGTGCTTTCTGAATTGTTATTTAGTTTTTTAGACTTGCATTTGCGTTTGTAATTTGTTATTTTGTTTTCAGAATTGTGATTTGCTTTGCACTTTTCGGTCACCGTACGATACAGAGGCATTCGATTTTATCCAATGAGCTCGCGCTGTGGATAAACTGCGTGCCATTGGCCAATCAGATGGGTGGCCTTGTGTTAGGAGGCGGGACTTTGAGTCCATACTCAGCAAACGGAGGCGTTACCACTTCCTTTCTGAGTGAGTTGAGTTTGCGGACGCGAAGTGTGGAGTGGAGAGAAGTGTCTTTAGTTCGTTTACAACCTGTAACCATGGCCCCCAGCACGCAAGCGGATGATACCATCTCCGGTGTACGGAAAGGCATTCGAGCTATTCTGCTCGGCCCACCCGGTGCGGGGAAGGGGACGCAGGTGAGAGTTCATGCGAAGCGCCGCGTGGCTCATTCTGATTAAACTGTCCGACAGCAGCGGGATAGACAGTACTGTATTGTAAAGGGGTCGTTCACCCAAAAAAACAATCTGTCGTCATTTACATACCCTCATGTTCTTACATACCGTATGGATTTATTTTTTCAGTGAAATGATGTAGACACAATGCTAGAATGTTAATGTTAAATGACAGCTTCGGTCACCATTCACTTTAATTACGTCATTTTTCTATGGAGTGAAGGTGAATGTTTTGTGTGCGTGCGTGTGTGTGTGCGTGTGTGCGTGCGTGCGTGCGTGCGTGCGTGCGTGCGTGCGTGTGTGTTTGTTCCACTGAAGAAATTAAATCATACAGGTTTGGAATGACCTGAGTTTGAGCAGATGACGTCAGAATATACATTTTGGGTTTAACTGTACTAAACCAAACGTTATACCATTTAAACCGTCACTAAGTGTCCCTGTCTCTTTAACACCTGTTGCCCTGGGCATTATCGGATGCTTTCTGATCAGATTATTCATTCATTGCAAATATGGAATGATTATTTAATATCCATGTCACTCAGTTTAGCTGATGTGACAAATAACACACGTGAATTGGTGACCACTGGGAAAGTTGTAGACCTTTCTGTCCTGCTGGGTGACAGTGTAACTCACTCAACAGATCATAAAGAATAGGCTCATCAGTTTACAGATCAGTCAGCTTGGTTTGTATTACTGCTTGCTGTTATTAAGCAATATTTGCTGCACATTTTGAATGCCAGTAAAACCATTAAAACTTTGCTTATGAATGTGGTTGCAGCAACAGAATAGTAATTGGTTTTATAGTTTTGTTCATACAAACACTACTATTGGTTTTCAAAAGAAGTCTCTTATGCTCACCAAGACTGCATTTATTTGCTCAAAAATACAGTGAAATAGTACTATTGTGAAATATTATTACAATTCTAAGTAACTGTTTTTTATTTTAATATGTTTTAAAATGTAATTAATTCCTGAGATGGAAAAGCTGAATTTTCAGCATCATTACTCCAGTATTCAGTGTCACATGATCCTTCACAAATCATTCTAATATGCTGATTTGATTTGCAGTTCAAAAATCATTTCTTATTATTATCCATGTTAAAAACAGTTGTGCTGCTTAATATTTTTGTGGAAACTGTGATACATATATTTTTAAAATTCTTTTATGAATAGAAACGTCAAAATAGTGTTTTTTATAGACTTTTTGTAGCAGTGTAAAAGTCTTTACTGTCACATTTGATCAATGTTATTGCATACTTGCTGAAAAAGCTGTTAATTTCTATCTTTAAAAAAATCTTACGGACCCCAATTTTTTGAATGGTTGTTTTTTGTTTTATTTGTCTATTTCAAGACAAATGTTGCACATAAGTATGTGGATTAATTGTTCCCCATGACAGGTTGTTAGATGAACAAGCGTTTGGCTTTCCTTATATTTTAAATGTTATTTTATGTAATGTCTCTGATCATTTTGTTGTTGTTTCTGGGTTAATTCCTTTTTTTTTTTTTTTTTCATTTCGGCCTCCACAGGCACCCAAGCTTGCAGAGAAGTACTGTGTGTGTCATTTAGCTACTGGGGACATGCTGAGGGCCATGGTGGCATCTGGCTCAGAGCTCGGTCAGCAGCTTAAGGAAACCATGGATGCCGGCAAACTGGTAAAATGATAGATGTTCTAGTTTTTATATATTTTAATATTTGTTCCTCCCCAATGTGTATTTTCGGTTGGAGGGATAAAGTCCTGAATCTTTTGAACGTTTTGTCATCTTTCCTTTAGGTGAGTGATGAGATGGTGGTGGAGCTCATTGAAAACAACCTGGACGCACCTGCATGCAAGAATGGATTCCTGCTGGACGGTTTCCCCCGTACCGTCAAGCAAGCAGAAATGGTGAGGACTTCTGTAAACAACTGACCCTCCATATCTGTCTGTGATACATCTGTAATCTTTAATAATAAAAAGGGTGCAGAATCCTCTGCCGCCCAATTCTGATCACAAGAATGCATCTGTCAACCTGTATCTCTCTCTTTCTCATTTCTAGCTGGACGGCCTTTTGGAGAAGCGTGATGAGAAACTGGACTCTGTTGTTGAATTCTCTGTTGATGACTCTCTGCTAGTGCGCAGGATCTGTGGGAGGTATAAAGATGAAGGGTCCTGTAAATTTAAAGCATTGTGTAGTAGCCCACTACCACTAATGCTTTCTATTAGCTCAGTTTAATTTAATGAATAAGGAATATACTGAAAAGATGTCACTCATTTCTGGAATAAGAGAAGACATGTTTTTCAGGTAGGGCATAGTAGCTGTCAAACACTTTTGTTTCTGTTATCCTTGATGGAGGTGGTGGCAGGAAATTTTTCCTTGAGTGGTTTTGATTGCAGCTTAAAAAGGAAGTGTGCCTCCTTACTTCCTCCTTGCTTTTAATTGTAAAGCATGACAGTGAGACTCTTGTTTAAATTGAACAAACAGTAGTGGACAAAATACACAAATCAAGTACTTGAGTAAAAGCACAATAACCTAATAATGTATTATTTCTTTAAAAGTATAAGTCCTCATTTTCAATTTTACTTGAGTAAAAGTATGAAATTACTTGATTTTTTTTAGGTGAGCCATGTTTATTCATTCTAGCCTGCACTAGACAGATTAGTCAGCACTAATAAGAAAGATTAGTGCAGACATTTATTATTTATTGAGCTGCAAAAAAATGTATACAAAAATACTATACAGTATAAAAACATTACATTTAAATATACTAAAATATCAGTGTGAGTTACACAAATGTATGGAGTGTGCAAACATGTAAAAGGATGCCATATAGTATTTTAAAAAATGTGGAAAAACAAAATTTGTGTAAATATATGGCAATAAATAGTATAAAAATACAGTGTACAGACATCACATGTGGAAAAATGTGTTCACATTTTAAGAGGAACGCTATGCAAATATTTTAGTTTCATACCATTTGAAACTGCTACATCAGCGGGAAGATGCATGGGCATTATTAACATTATTTTCCTTCATTTTCAGCAGCCGTTACTCCAGTCTTCAGTGTCTCGTGATCCTTCAGAAATCATTCTAATATGCTGATTTGCTATTCAAGAAACCTTTCTTATTATTATTGCATTCAAATCCACATTCAAGCATCTGAATAGGCTGTCATAACCTCTATATGATTTTAATTTACAATAAACGATACTAAATTTTGGCCTAAGTAACGCCACTCAGAGCGGGTGGCAATTTCTTCAGTTCAAGAGAATGAGGGACGATATGTTTTTATGAAATGTAGTGGAATAAAAAGTATGGTTTTATGCTAGTTTGAAATGTAGTAAAGTAAAAGTTTCTCAAAATAAAAAGTACAGATACCTGAACATGTACTAAGGTACAGTAACAAAATAAATATACTTTGCTGAACATAATTCATTTCATTCCTCAGGCTCATTCACCAGCCCAGTGGCCGATCTTACCATGAAGAGTTCAACCCTCCCAAAGAGCCAATGAAGGATGATGTGAGAAACAAAAACTGTGTTGTTCTTATTAGCAGGGCAGCTATGAGCATTGTTGTAAAGGTTTGGTTTGATCCATATATCCACAGGTGACTGGGGAGCCTCTTATTCGCCGCAGTGATGACAACGAGACCACTCTGCGCTCTCGACTAGAGTCCTATCACAAGCAGACGGCCCCTCTAGTGCAGTACTACAGTGCCCGCGGCCTCCACACTGCGGTTGATGCTTCTCAGTCCCCCAACCTCGTCTTTGCCTCCATCCTTGCTGCCTTCTCTGCTGCTACCTGTAAAGATCTTGTTTATTTTGTCTGAATCATCTCTACATCCACTCTTTTCTTGTATGCATTATAAACCCTATTTGATTCCCTTCATGTTTTGTGTTTATGTCTTGTGAGTTTGTCTTTAGACATGATTTTGATTCATCTGCTGCCTATTGTACAATGGGTAACGGAACTCTTTTGACAAAAAAAAACCTATGAAATATTAAAGAGCTGAAGAGTGAACCCAAGCTAATTGTAATGCCTCATTGATTAAAATAATATAGAAGTTTTAATACTAATTAATTTGGTTATAAGCATCTATATAATGAAAGCATGTTTTGCTCTAACCAGACGCCTGTAAAAGGTATGGTTATGTCATTTGCACTAATTCACTATTTCCAGAGTGAAATGTGATAATTCTTAAAACTTTCTGGTAGATCTTGTAGTAATGCATGAGATCCAGTAGAGGTCATGTGAATGCTTGGTTTAATTGCTGAATGGAAAAAGCTTTTTTTTATTAATTGCTTTATTAGCTAATATTTATTAATTAATGTCCTGAATTGAGTCATTAATTTACTTGTGCACTTTTTTTTTCTTTTTTTCTGCAGCTGTATGAAATCCAGTTTCTCCCATCCAGGTTGATTCAGATGTGAAAATAATGGATGGGGGAAAGGGGGAGCTGGAAGTGTCTCAGATGTTTATTTTGATCATGCCATGTAGTGAATGTGTTTTGTAATGAACACAGATTTAACTGAAACCCAGTTGATTACCTCCAATAAACATGGGAGACTATTTTCTACTACCTTACATGAAGAGGTCGATTCTTTGTGTTTCTGTATTACTGTCCCAGTGCTGGATTTTACATCCTCTTCTTAATTGGGTGTTACTTTTCAGAAGTTTGTGAGACAAAAATACAATGATAATTGTATTATTGAAAAAAAAAGGGAAGTGATTTCTTAGTGCATCTGCTGAACAGGGTATGACGTGTATTACAGGGTTCCCCTGGTCATAGACAACCTAGACCGATCAGGGAATTTTGAAATTGGTTTTTCCAAATCTAGAAATGTCATGGAAATTTTTATAAACATTTGTTTTCTCAATATGCTCTGATTTAAAATGTTTAATCAATATTGCTAGATAGTGCTTTTAAGCAGGTTATTTTATTTTTTTTTACGTGCGAATTGAATATATATTTTTTTCTCAATAAATCTGTCAACCTGGCTCACATACTGGTTTGAATGATTCAGTGACATGTTCTGAATCAAAAACCATAAATGTTTTAAAAAAATGTTTATACTATAATCACAGACAACTGGAAAAATCAGAGAAAAGCTTTTGGTCAAAAGTGTGGGAACCCTAGAATTAAACCTATTTCAAGAATATACACTTTCTATATATGTTGTTTGTATTAGACTTGTATTAGAAGCTAAGAGTTTTAAATCAGTTCTTCTAAACCATCCAAGAAAATTATTAGGCCTTCCTGTCTAATAGGCTAATAAGTTTCTATGGTTGAAACAATAATAAACTCAAAAGCGAGTTAATGTAAGTTTAACGTTGTACTCTTTGTTTTGTTTTTTTTAGTGTTTCTAGCAATTTAAATAAGAATGCATTAATGTGCATTTAAATCATTTAAAAACATATTGGACCCCAGTCCCACTGTTTTAGATCACCGTATTTAAATTATTTACCGCGTTTGTCGCTGAACTGTAGTAATAATAATACACAAAATGTTTTGAATATACATTCGAAGGACGTGTCTTATTAAACAAAACTTTGTTCCTGGCAATGAGACGCGAGTCCATTTCCGTTTCGAGGTGACGTCAGTGGGCGGGGTTTCCGACTCGGTGACGTAAATGGAAAAGAGAATCAAACTGCGGACATAATCTGAGTGAGCAGTATAGAGTACAGGGCAGGAAAAAAGGGCTGACATCTTCCCCTCGGACTGATTCTCGGGGAATGTAGTAGCGGATCCCTCTAGGTTGAGATTAGTCAGATTTACAGGACAGTTGGTTGAATGTACACGGTGTAACGTTAGCACCGAAGCTCACTGCGTTCCGCCCTATTCTGCTTCACTTGCTTTCAGTAACGTTACTATCAGATCCGTCTGTACGGTAAGTGTCCGACAGATCTGTCGTCATGGTTACGCTTTTGTCTTATGAGCGTCTATGATTTTAAAATACAGTTATGTTGTCAAAGTGTTTTGATATTATTGTGCGATAGTTCACATCCCAGTTGGGTGACAGGCTACTTGGAGTAGCTATATTGTGTACATTGCTGATTTAGTTGTGTTTCATTAGTTACGCTCAAACTAGGCTGGAGACAAGCTAATATTTAACTGTTTAGGACAGTTTAGTGTGTGTGTGTGTGTGTGTGTGTGTGTGTGTGTGTGTGTGTGTGTGTATAGGTTT
>NW_015548214.1:1501559-1503630 GCF_001515605.1 Sinocyclocheilus anshuiensis | reverse complement strand
TATACATACATATATATATTTCAGCAGTTACGCTTGAACTAGGCAGGGCACAAAAAAGTATTTAAATGAAATTATTTATTTTTTTATTCCCTCAGCAGCCTTAAATTTAGACATCTGGACATCTAGTCACCTCTTGCATGTGTACATAACATGTCCATTTTTGTGAATTGAGATTCTTGTCCTTCCTGGACTGCTTTGTTGACTCTGGCTGAGGCCCGGCCTGCCTTTGTGGTGTTACTTCCTCAATAACACCATACTAAATAAATATAGTGTACTGGTTCATCATGAACTTTACAGTATTTCATGAATTCATTGTAACTGTACATGTGTTAGAAGTTTGGGCAACACTTCTAGTGTAAGAAAGGAATGCACAGAATGACTTTGGTTTCATTTATTCTTTTGTGTCACCAAGCATACAGTTAATTCCAGTCTTTCTTGTCTTGTTTTTTTTAATTTTTAATTTTTGGGCTATCCAATTTACCATAAACCACCATGTGACTGTTAAGAACTGATCAAATCGAAATCTTTGGTTTCACAGGAACCTGCGTGTGTGTGTGTGTGTGTGTGTGTGTGTGTGTGTGTGTGTGTGTGTGTGTGTGTGTGTGTGTACAGGTTTTTCTACACTAGTGGGGACTTACCTGAATACACACCAACTCATGGGGACTTGTGTCACCGTGGTGACCTAAATTGAGGTCCCCATGTGTACAAAAGCTTATAAATCATACAGAATTAGTTTTTTTGAGAAGGACATCTAGTCACCTCTTGCATGTGTACATAACATGTCCATTTTTGTGAATTGAGATTCTTGTCCTTCCTGGACTGCTTTGTTGACTCTGGCTGAGGCCCGGCCTGCCTTTGTGGTGTTACTTCCTCAATAACACCATACTAAATAAATATAGTGTACTGGTTCATCATGAACTTTACAGTATTTCATGAATTCATTGTAACTGTACATGTGTTAGAAGTTTGGGCAACACTTCTAGTGTAAGAAAGGAATGCACAGAATGACTTTGGTTTCATTTATTCTTTTGTGTCACCAAGCATACAGTTAATTCCAGTCTTTCTTGTCTTGTTTTTTTTAATTTTTAATTTTTGGGCTATCCAATTTACCATAAACCACCATGTGACTGTTAAGAACTGATCAAATCGAAATCTTTGGTTTCACAGGAACCCGTGGCTGTTCTGTTTTTTCTTTTGTACCAGCCTCATTCACTGTAGTAGATGAGTGTGAATGTGGCATACTGGTGTTAGTCATGTTTTGTCTTGATGATTGTTAGTCTTTGTACAGTGCATGAGACGTGATATAAGATTTTGACTTCAGTGAGGATGAGGTTAGCTGGAGAACAGACAGCCTGGTTCTTAGCAAGAATGGGACATGGATAAACACAACCACCTGCTCTGCACAGATATTCACACAGACTCACAGATTAAAGAGATTTCTTTAAGTATCACAACTCATCTAATGGGTTAGTTAGACCGTCTGCCAGTACTTCCTGCCCTCCCCGTCACAATGGAGAGGTTAAACTGCATACGTGTGCTCAAAACTTGACAGAATACTGACAGTTCTGTCTAACTAAATCTTCTGTGTATGGATTAGTTTACCCCTACACCACAAAAATCTGTCATAATTACACTATTTACAATCTAATCAGTCTAAAACCAGTGTTATTGTAGTATTATTTACATACTATTATAGTATTTGTTAATATTTTAAATTAGCCTTTTTACATAGTTTAAGTAATTGTAGTGTTTTTGTTTTTAATTAGCTTTAATTTTGTATTTTAGTTTAGTAATTTTAGTGTTTCAACTTAAATATATTTATTTCAGTTAGTTTCCAACATTTTTCAATTTTCATCTTTTTAAGAGTGAGCTTTTCATCTAATAATTATATTTTATATAATTTCAGCTTTTTCAACTAACAAATATGTTTGTTTTTTTAATAGTTTTACACTTCATTATTAATCATAACACTGTTCTAAACCTGTATGAGTTTCCATCTTCTGTGGGACAGAAAAGGAGATATTTTGAAGAATGTGCTGATGACTATTTTTAATGTAGTGATGTGCCATTT
>NW_015548214.1:1497213-1501397 GCF_001515605.1 Sinocyclocheilus anshuiensis | reverse complement strand
TTTTTTTTAATTTTTAATTTTTGGGCTATCCAATTTACCATAAACCACCATGTGACTGTTAAGAACTGATCAAATCGAAATCTTTGGTTTCACAGGAACCCGTGGCTGTTCTGTTTTTTCTTTTGTACCAGCCTCATTCACTGTAGTAGATGAGTGTGAATGTGGCATACTGGTGTTAGTCATGTTTTGTCTTGATGATTGTTAGTCTTTGTACAGTGCATGAGACGTGATATAAGATTTTGACTTCAGTGAGGATGAGGTTAGCTGGAGAACAGACAGCCTGGTTCTTAGCAAGAATGGGACATGGATAAACACAACCACCTGCTCTGCACAGACATTCACACAGATTCACAGCTTAAAGAGATTTCATTAAGTATCACAAGTCATCTAATGGTTAGTTAGACTGTCTGCCAGTACTTCCTGCCCTCCCCATCACAATGGAGAGGTTAAACTGCGTACGTGTGATCATAACTTGACAGAATACTGACAGTTCTTAAAGTCTAACCAAATCTTCTGCGTATGGATTAGTTTACCCCCACACCACACGCCAAAAAATCTGTCACAGTTACATTATTTACCATCTTATCATTCCAAACCAAGCTTTTTTTAATTTAAGTTTTAGTAATTTTAGTGTTTTTGATCTGTCATTTTTATTTAGTTTTTGTTTCTAATTAGCTTTAATTTATTTTTATTTCAGTTTGTAGGTTTAGTCATTTTAGTACTTCAACTTCAACTTATTTATTTCAGGTAGTTAGTTACCAACATTTTTAAATGTTCATCTTTTTAGGAGTGAATTTTTCATCTAATATTTATATTTTATATTATTTTAGCTTTATATCAACTAACAAAGATGATTTTTACTAGTTTTATATTTAGTTACCAAAAATAACACTGTTCTAAACCTGTATGAGTTTCTTTCTTCTGTGGGACAGAGAAGGAGATATTTTGAAGAATGTACTGGTCACTATTTTTAATGTAGTGATGTCTGATTTGTGAATAATTCTTTTGAGTCAGAACCAACTGATTCTTGAGATAATCAGGGTTAAATCTGGTTAAGACTAGAAATATAGCTTACGAGCCATTTGAACTACTTTTATAATACTTTTGAGAAATGTCCTCTTTTTTTGTCCCACAATAGAAAGAAAATCAAATAGGTTTGGAGCTTGAGGATGAGTAAATAGAAACAATTTAGTTTTTGTGGCTGAAGTTACTGCTGTTAATTGAAATCAACAACGCTCAGTCTGAACCTACTTTGTGTAATATGATAAAGTTGCAGATGGAAAAAAGACAGCAAGACACATGCAGGCTTTGCTAAGAACAATAAGCCTCAGTGGAGCTTCAGGTGTGACTCAAATGGTTATGTAATGGTTAGAGATCCAGTAGCCCACCTGTACTGTACACCAACTGGTCCATGTGACTGGTGTGTGTGTGTGTGTGTGTCCATGTGTGTGAGATAGAGACAGACTGAGCCTTGGTCTGGGGCTGTAGGATGATACGAAAGTGCTGAGGTGCGGTTTCAGGGTCTGTCGCGGGCGGAAGTGCTGAGACAGTGTCAGTTTCACTCTGTCTTATCTCTCACGGTAATGATTTTGTCAAGATGGGCTGTGCACTAAAGCACTGGCGGGAGGCCAAACTCTATGCACAATTATTTTCTGTATTTTCCTTCTCTCAGTGCTCTGTTGATTGTTGAATTGTAGATAGCTTCCGTGTTTGTGTGAATTGTGTTGTGTCCTCATTCTCTGCTGTGTTCTCATAATAACCCAAGAGTTTGCAAACCTATGCTGACTTGTAGCCTGCATGGTTCATTTGTGGTTTCTGTTAATAATTCATCTTCTGAATGCCTCTGTGACATGTTGATAAATGGTCTGGAAAAAGCACAGTTCATTCTGAAACAAAACTTTACAGTGAGAGATTATGAAAACAATATTCCTGTTCGTTATAAGCTTACAGTAAGTGTCTGTAGTAAGGATCTGCTCTCATTATGACTTCAGCAGCAGTTGTTTCCTGTTTTCAATACAAAAATACAATCCATATAGCTAATATGGAAAATTACAAAAAAATGATAAAATACAAAAATAAATAATTCTAAATTATTGTTATTAATTTAAAATTGAAATAACAATGTAATAAAGCTAGAATATATAGTAAACATAACTTCTCATTAGAAATTATATTATTAACACAATAATCTGATTATAAGTATTACATTAAAATTACATTTGATTATGAGTAGTGATTATTATTTTATATTATAACCTATCTTGTTTATGCCCTGTTGTAAATAAAAACGTGTGAGAACCACAAAGCAAACCAAAAAAAATCCCAGACCAATATAGAATTTCCTTTTCTCCATGATCGTCTTCTGTTTGATGTTTTCTCTCTTGTGTGTGTTTTAGTCTACTCTGAGTCTGCATCTAGTTACGAACTCTGGCTGTAGTAATAAAACCAATGAGAACTAATCCAAACTTGTGGTAACCGAGTTCCATCCTTCATCAAACAAGGCCTGGGAGCTTATGCTGTGGATTGTTCCAACTGTTTTCAAAGGTTTTAAATAAACTCGTTCCTAAATGGAAAAAGCAGGCTGCTAATTTCCAGCTGCAGCAGTGTAAGCAGAAAACAGCTTCTTGTGAATTGACACATCATTCACAGCTGATAAATAATGGAGCAACTTCTGTTGTACAACAAACGCAGCCACACCCATTACACACACACACACACACACACACACACACACAGTGGGTTCTGCTTTGTAAACTTGCACTCTGGTGCCGAGATGTGACACAGATTTTCCAGAAACAGCTTTTGTTGTGGATCTAGCATCCCTCACACACACTAAACCTCAGAGAGCACAGATGGTAATTATGTGTCATCGGTTGCATTAGCAGAGGATGCTGAAGTGGAATGAGGGCTATTACCATCTCAGCCCTAAGTTATATATATATATATATAGACGGGAGACTCTTTCATTTAACCTGCAATGATTCAACACCACCTTTTCAATCTGCCTCTTTAGAATAGGCAGATATGTCAAGATCGTATGGAATTTTCCTGTTTCCGTCGGCTAGACTCTTGCATTTTTAATGCGTCTACTATGTGTGCCTCTCAGTCACGTACAGTATAGAGCACGTAGTGCTTAATAATTGTTGCACCCTCCTATCATAATGGGTCAAGACATCAGGACACAGTGGCTAAGAGCAATGCGAAAGCACTCTGTAGAAAAGTGGGTCATACTGACTGCTGTTACGGCATAGCTTGTAGATCCATGAACGCCAGCAGAAAATGCTTTAGTTTACTATGCTTTATGCTGTGACTCTCTTGGTCAAATACAGTGCAAACTAGGAAAAAATGCAGCCATAATGTTTTTTAACATGTTAATACTGTGTAAGGGCATACTAGAATAGATCATAGTAATATATTGTTGTTGTTTTTGAATACCCTATCATAAACACCATCGCATATGAATACGTTGATATTATCATTGTTCATTATTATAGGCGCATTCATGATTATCATAATTACAAGATTCTGACTCTTCGTAGAACTTAATTACAACTTGTACTGAATTTTCAGAAAAAGCTCCAACTTGAACCACCTGACACTACAACATCACATGGAAACACTCAAGATGACTGTGGCTTCAAATGTAGTGAAGTACATTATCATTATATTTCTGATTTAGAAATGCAAGATTATTTTAAAAATAAATGAAAGCCATTCAATATAGATACAAAATAACATACACAAATGTAATGTATAACTAGCACAGAGTTGGATAACAAATGTCCTGCTAAATAAGCTAAATAAGCTTTAGTTTATTAATGAGGCATGTACATAATTGTTACTGTGGCTTGTGTTTTTTCTATTGATGCTCAAATTACACTGATTCATTCGTTTATAGTGTTGCCCGTGGAAATACATAATTCAGAGTCTGAGGACGTGAACACAGAGTTGTCGTCTAGTAATTACAGACAGTACTTACGATGCACCTTAGGGGTCTATGGTATAGACATCATGTTGTTTATTTGTCTATTAAATTACACTAGCATGGTGGTCTCTTCCCCTTCCCTCTCGCACAAGTAAACCGATTTGTGCTACGCAGGCATTAGTCCAGGGGTCATCAAAGCAGAAAACCAGGACACATCAGTCTTAGATGAGTTTGTGTAGCTGTAGTATTTGTTCGGTCT
>NW_015548214.1:1482927-1496980 GCF_001515605.1 Sinocyclocheilus anshuiensis | reverse complement strand
TTGGTTTTGTTTTTTTTTTTTTTTTTTTTTTTGAGTAGGAATATGTGTCTGAGAGATTGACAGATTATGTTGGCCTACAGAACCATTTCCTCTGCTTCAGTATGGCATTTGCGTACCGTATTCATGTCCCTCTCACATATAAATAAATGAATAAAGTCCGGTGGAAGCTTGCACTCATGCGTTATGTGATGTATGGTGTTAATATCTGCCGGGTGTGTATATGTGTTCATAAGGGCCAGAGTGACTGTGAGGGTCCTTGTTTGCTGTGTTCATAGTGGGAATCACCATGGCAACTGCACTAGCAGCGCCGTGTGAAGTGGAGAGGGAGTGCTTGAGTGTGTGAGGACGAGAGGGTGTCATCAACAGTGAGACACAAAGAAAATGAGAGAAGTAAAACCTAACACAAAATGGAAGGACAGAAAATTTTTAACAGGTTAAAATCACAGAATCAATTACTTCTCGTTTTTAAACGGCTGGTAAGTGGTTTATGTCAGGCAGTCACTTCATGGGTCCAGTGCAATGAAGAGTTAACTGTGAAATGAAGAGATTGAGAATAAAAGAAGGGAGGAGTGTGTGTGTACGTGAGCGTGTACTGAGCATGCTCCTCCTGCAGGCTGTCTGTGCGCTGTGCTAACTTCCTGTGCTATTTCTCTTCCTTAACAGACCGGCTGATTCAGAAGAAGAGAACTGCAAACTAGAGCACATGCATCTCAGCTCCGCAAGCAAGAGAATTTAGCGGAGGCAACAGAGGACGAGTCCTCGTAAAGGATTATGATATCTTGAGCAAGATTCATTTTTTACTAATAACTTGAACTTCCTAGTGGTCTTTAAACACCCTGTATTTAATTGACAGCATCTGTCAGTTTTGTAGTTCTTAACGTATTTGGGGTGCAACAATTTGCTTTTGTTTCCTGGTTTCTTTTCTTTTTCTATTTACGAGAAGATTGTTGGAGTGAAAGGACTTTTTTTCCCCAATCCTTTTCCATTTTGGCTCAATTAGTCTAGTTATCTTTCCGTTTATTGCTTAAACACGAATCCTTGTTAGAGTTAAGAGGAAGAAATTACTTCATAAATGGAATTTTCCCAACGGGAAAACTAACTGGAATTTGTAGAGACCTTGACAAACATTCTTTTGTGTATCGGGAGTGTCCGTGTCCTTGAGGTTTGGAGCTTTGTTGAAATCATTCCGTGGAAGGAACTGAGACGCTTCACACAAGCTCCTCTAACTCGCTGACCTCTCGTAAGGACTCAAGTAGAACATTACAAGGTTGTTCTTGGGAAATGGGATCTGAAAAGGACTCTGAATCACCCCACTCCTCTGTTAGCGGCATTCCCAATCCGAAATGCCGTGGGCCGGGCAAGAAGCAAGGAAGGATCTCTTTTCATAGTCTCTTCCATAGCAAACGTGGATCCAGGGGGAACAAGGCTAATGTGGGAACTCCTCTTGTGCAACAGCTGCACCAACAGCAACAACTCCAGCAACAGCAGCTTCTCCAGCCCCCCACACCTACCAATGTTTCATCAGACCCTTCTACGGCAGACCCGGCTGAACCTTTGTCCGCTAGCCAGGCCTCTCTGGGAGGTCAAGAACTCCTAGAGTGTCCCCTGTGCCTGGTGCGGCAGCCTGCAGAGCAGCTTCCTGAGCTCCTGGGATGCAGCCACCGGTCTTGCCTGTGCTGTCTAAGGCAGTACTTGCGTATCGAGATCACGGAGAGCCGAGTGCAGCTCAGCTGTCCGGAGTGCGCCGAACGACTTGCCCCAAGGCAGGTGGCCCTCATCCTGGATGATCCCAGCCTGATGGAGAAGTATGAAGAGTTTCTGCTGCGCCGCTGCCTGGCATCAGACCCTGATTGCAGATGGTGTCCAGCTCCAGACTGTGGGTAAGACTGCTTGGGATGTTAGGGAATTGTAAAATGTTTTGAATAGGAGATATATGGCCAAAATGTTGTGGACCTTCTAATTAATGAGTTTGCAAGACTCTAGGGAATTGTGGGATGTGGCAACAGTTTTGGGAGGGACACTTCTGTTCCAGTATTATATAACCCTGTGCACATAGTGAGGTCATTATACAAATGATTTACTGAGTAAATTATGTGGAAGAACTTGACTAGCCTAAAGCCCACATCTGGACCCCAGTGGAGATCTTTGGGATGAATTGAATCTAAAGGTGTAGGTTTGATTTGAAAGTTGGTAGGGACATATAGCAAGGAGGCAGGGGACAAATCTGAGATTATATATTTTTTTTAAACAAACCAGCGATTAAAGGACGTTGATCATATTCAAAATGGCTGTTTATTACATTGCATTGCAGAAAGAGGTCTGGAAATGTAGACAGATTAACATCCCCTCATATCACAACAGCCTCATTTCCTATTTTCTCTGCCACATAATATTAGATATGACTGCTGACCTATTGTGTTCCTGATATCTGAGGTGACCTCACTATGAATCTTCCCTTTACTTTTAACATTTAAATGTTATCCTGCCCTGTAGTCAGTGGTGGACATGGTCATAGGCGCGACATAGGGCGGCAACGTTTGGCATGAAGTGCTGCCCTGCATAAAGCTGTCACACTCCATTTCTCTCATTTCAGTGCTTTTGGTTCCAGTGAAATCACAAAATGAAAGGCAATCTAATCTGCTACTGAAATTCATCAGCATCTACTGATATTCAGATGGTATTTTAAATAGTAATGAATCAAAAATTCAGCAACCCAAAATATTAGGCCGAAACTGCAAAAAAATTCATGTACATGGCCAAAACAGTTTTGGAGGGCCAAAATCATTGACAGAAACGGTTTAATTAGCGTTTCTCCGATGATGTGTTTTGTGTTTTAGTGTCTGTTTCATGCACACAATGTGGATGTGCTACAGCAGTGTAAGCAGTGTGGACACACTTCACCGTGACAAAAAAAATGATGTTAGAGTAGAAATATGTGAAAGTTGTTCAGCTGAAATATTGAGAGGTGGCTCATTGCTGAAGAACTTTACTATGACTGGTTTAATGTATCCCCTGAGAACACGACACCTTGAACAGCATTCGGAGGTCAGTTAACCAGTTATGCAATTTAATTACGGAAACTTTATTTTCGGTTTCAGTTTTTGACTAAATGAACACTTGAATTTAAGTTTCAGTATTTCAGTAAAAAAAAAATATATACAAGACTCATCAATTTGTAAATCTCTTGGTTCTTATTGTGAATTAGAGATTGACAAAAAAATATAACTTGTTTGTTAATGCAAAAAATGAATTTGATTCTATTATGACATAATCTGAGTACTACTACTAATAATAATAATAAATGGCTATATGTACAGTATATATATATATATAATTTTAGTTTCAGTATTTCAGGAAAAAAAACACTTGAAAAACATTTAAATAGTAAATAAATAATTTAAAAATCAAATTTATTTCTTCAAACTTGTGATCTCTGGCACTGAAGGCAAGAGACACTCCACTGAGCCACATCAGCTCATGTTTTGAGTCTGGACTGTGCCCCCCTTAAGACTGAAATCCTAGAATCGCCCCTGACGTAAGCGTCCATCGACCAATGAGAATTTCAGTTGGCTCCAGCTTTCGGAAAACCAGTTTGCTGTATTCCCTCTTGATTTCAGCCTAACACAGCTCTTCCCACACCCTCAACACGGAGCTTACGCATTCATATCCGTCAAACACTCGCTAGTGTGTAGACATCCTAAAATTTCTAGTTTCTCGCCCCGACATGCTCTCGTGCCTGAATGAGAGCAAATCCAGCAATGTTCCAACATCTGTTTGAAAACCTTCCCAAGAGGATGGAAGCTGTGTGGAAAGGACCAGCTCTTTATTAAAGCCAATGGTTTTGAAACTAAAATCTCAACAAGGGTGTGGTATTTGGGCGTCCACATACTTTTGACCAAATAGTGTATTAAATGCACTTCTATCTATATATTTCAGATCTTTGTTAGATTCAGTAGAAGTAAGAGGACGTATTTAACAGTTTCTGTTTGTTCTGTGTGCTTCTACAAGTGTAGGAGGCATTTGGACAGTTATAAGGAAAACTTGCATTTGTGTGGGAAGCCTAGTTTAGCTGATGTGTCATTCTGAGAGAGTGTGATTTACTTCAGAGGCCTTTTACAACCTGTCCAAGGTTTGCCAGTCATAATGATGTGCCAGTGACCTACATATAAGGGACATGATTCTGTTTGCGTCTCTGCATGTTTGAGTCACTGCCACTTCCTATCAGGCCCACGACTGGTGATAAGGGGTTTTCAGATGGTCTGGGAATTTTTCAAAAAAGGCCATTTTGGCCATTAGAGATCACACAATTGGCTATCTGGTTATTTAGTTGCATCATGAGGTTATTAAATGAAAGTGTGACACTTTTTTTGCTGTAGGATACATTAAGGTTCACCCAGATGGTTAGTTTGCCTATTTGTAGACTAACTAGGAATCTCCCACCTTAGACGATAAAAACACTTTTGATTTCAGAATCACAGAAACAAACCCTTGTTTTGCTGACGGAAAAGGTTTCCCAGTTAATTTTACTGTATCAGTTCCAGTCCACGGTGCTACTTATTACCCATCACCCCCCCAACCAACCGGCTTTGCTTCAGCTTGATTGAAAGTCCAGAGCTGCCAATGGGAAAAAGGAACAGCTTGTTTCTCTCTCCCTCAGTGATAAGTCGCCATGGCAACTGAAATGTGGCACAGAGATAGAGTTGCTATGGGTAACTGAGGCTGGTATTTGATTAAGACAATCATTGGCTACTCACTTGACTGTGTGTGCATGCCACGGTGTCTTTGTTAGCTTCAAATTAGAGTGTTGATTTCAATGTATTTAATCCTAGTGAGCTCTGAGTGTTCTGGTAGACCATAATCATGTATAATGAGGTCAGTTTCAGCTTGACTGTACATGTAGGGTGTGTGTGTGTGCCAGTACGTGCAGGTAATTGGAAGCTCTTTGTATAGGATGGTAGACTTCTCCATTGCAACTGAGCTGATTAATGAGGTGTCGGCTGGAGGAGGAATGTTTTCTTCAGAACCTGCTTTAAATTCAGCCAACAGGTCATAACATGCGCTTAAAATTAAGATTGTTTTTGTCATGCATAAGCTAATGTTAGACAGGGAAGTTGGGTCAGTCTGATGACCTGGTTTGCATTATTCTCCTGCCAGGTTCGCAGTCATCGCCTCTGGATGTGCCAGCTGCCCCAGGCTGGTGTGTCGAAGAGAAGGGTGTGGTGCTGAGTTCTGTTACCATTGCAAGCAAGTTTGGCATCCTAACCAGACCTGTGACTCTGCCCGCCAGCAGAGGGCGCTGTCCTTGAGAACGCACAGTAACCACTCACCCAGCTACACGGCCGAGCAGGGACATAGTGAGTATTTAACTACCAATCAACCACTATTTTCTGTCTCACAAACATACAGTGAAGGACAGACTCAAGCCATATCCAAAGACTGTAATATAATTTGGGGTTAGGCTCTTTATACCTGGGCAAGGAGACAACCACATAGCAACGTCCTAGAAACCGCCCAGATCACCCTAGCAAAAACATAGCAATGCCCTAGAAAACACTACTCTTAGATCCCGCTAGTAACCACCTAGCAGCACCCTAGAAATCACCCTCACCTCACATAGCAACAAAAAAAACAGCAAATCCATGGTAACAACACAGAATATCCTAGCAACCTCCTAGTAACACCCTAAAGACCACCAAGAACACCACAGCAACCATCTAGCAGCACTAGAAACCACCCGAACCACCTTAACAACTGCCCTGATCACTGGATCACGTTTTACACATACAAGCGCCATTCACATTTTTATTCAGAAAATGTAGAAATCTAGTACATGTTGTACTGCGGGGCATTAGTGTCTTAGTGCTTGACTGTTTTCTCTGTTAAGTACATATCGCAAAGTGTTTATCACTTCGAAAAAGACTATCACAAATTAGTGGATAAAAATAAACTGTCAAAACTCTAGTGTGCTTGCTTTCTGGTTTATTGTGTTTCAGAGTGCCATCAGCCACTCATACAATTTGATTTGCTGTGTGCTTCCCCCTTGAGCACTTTCGTTTTGTGCACTTCAGTGTTCACTGCAGATTATTGAAGTTTCTCTTTCCCTAAAGGACTGCGCTTTCTCCTCCTCCTCCTCTGAGTTCTCGCTAGTTCCTCTCCTGAATTCCAGCAGGAGTCTGCTAACGTCTCTTATTCCCTGTCTGGCATTCAGAAAGCACTTCCTCAGCACACATTGTTTACAGCAGATACTGTCTGCCTGGACAAATTCTAAATCCCAACCCTTTAATCCCCACTCAGCTGATGACATCAAGCCTTGCCCCCGATGCGGTGCCTACATCATCAAGATGAATGACGGCAGCTGTAATCACATGACCTGTGCTGTGTGCGGCTGTGAGTTCTGCTGGCTCTGTATGAAGGAGATTTCAGACCTGCACTACCTCAGGTACCTTCTGCTACCCATCAGTGGGAATTTCTCAAACGCATTCCTGTTTACATTGGACGCAAGGTGCGAAATGCCAACATTCCCTACAGCGTTACAGTTTAGAAGTTAATACAGAAATCTTTATCACCTGCAATCAGGAACAGAATATCCTTAAAAGGCCTGGGAATTTCCCTCTAGTCAGCCATGTCGCTCAACCAGCTTAATTGCTTTTGATTTTGCCATGATTCTAGAAAATGACTTCCTGGTGTAGGACACCGAGTTGGCATTAAACGTTATTTCCATTATTTTAAGACATTTTGTTCTGTTTCAAAGAATTCATTCAGATTTTGAAGCTTTAGGCTTTTTGCCAGTAGATCAGATCTTTGGTTTTAGCAGATAAAGGCACATTTGTGACCGTGCAGTAACACAGCTGCTGTTTGTCACAGATCCACTCGCACTACGAGGGCAAGAAAACGTCCCATCACAGGAGGAATCTCGCTATCACTGGTGGTGTGGCTCTGTCAATCATCACGGCTCCAGTCATCGCTGCGGTCAGCGTGGGTGAGTATTCCTGAAATAATTTACATTCATATTTACATTTATTCGTTTAGCAGATGCTTTTATTCAAAGCGATTTACAAATGAAGAATGCTGCAAAGCAATTCGTCCTTACAAGATGGTAATGATAATGTTTCAGAGGCAAAAAACAGTGATTTCAATAGGAATCCACATGATTGGGAATTTTGCCTGAAGGCAAAAGATTTACCCACATAGATTTTGCAAAGTTCAAGTTGGTCACACTGACCAAGAGAAATCTGGTTGGTTTGAAAGTGACTTCTGTGTCAGCTGGGCTTCATATATCTGTACACTAATAACAATAGACAATGGACCGTTTTTGTCTGCAAAATTTTGCTAATGTGACCACACTTTAGAAGTGCTACTACACTTGAATGATATAGAAAATGGTCATAGATCACTCGAAAACATTTTTTGCTGCAGATTTTTTTTCTTAATCATGTTGTTTTAGACTTTCTCTCATCTGTTTAACACAAAATGTGAATTTTAGAGAATATTCTAGCCATGTTCATGAATCAGACTGATTTCTTTCTAGTTCAACTCATTGTCTCAGTGATTCAGTCACAGCAAATCAGTGGTCAATTTCTGTCTATCACATAAAGCTATCATATGGCTGTAGAATATGGAATATATGCTGTACAGACTACTTGTATGATTTTATGACACTCATCCTTTGTGAAGCTTAAGCTTCAGTTCCTGTTCATTATAATGGAATCTATAGACAATTGCTTCTGCATTTAGCCTCCGCAACCGCAGCTTCCGGTGTGGAACAATGTATGGAAATTGTGAGAAATTGAAGCACAAAATTAAATCTTGAGGAAGTGTCACAGCAATACTGATGCAATACCACCTATACACTACAAGTATTTAACTCATTAATGGAACTTTATTACTGTAAAGTTATGTTTTAATATACTAAAATGTTATGTTTATTAAACACTGCTGGTCATACATTTGGAGTAATTAAGATTTGTGTAATGTGTTTGAAAGAAATCTCTCCAATGCTCACCAAGGCTGCATTTATTTAATCAAAAATACAGTAAAAGTGTAATATTATGAAAAAAGTTTATGATCCTTCAGAAATCAATATGCTGATTTTATTGAATTGATAATTATTATCAATCATTAATAGCGATCAAATATTAATAACGGTTCTTATTATCAGTGTTGAAAAAAATGAAAGAAAGTTCAAAAGAACAGCATTTATTTGGAGTAGAAATCTTTCTTACTTCAAATTTTGTGGTAGTGTATCATGGTTTCCACAAAAATATTAAGAAGTGCAACTGTTACCAACATTGATAATAATGAGAAATGTTTCCTGAGATCCCAATCAAGCATATTTACTCATTAACTATCCTTTTAACTTCATTTTCAAACCCAGAGATTGACTATAGCTCCAAATCTCTCTCTCTTCCCTGCAGGCATTGGCGTCCCTATCATGTTGGCATATGTGTATGGTGTTGTGCCTATCTCTCTGTGCCGCGGCGGGGGCTGCGGGGTGAGCCGGGGGAAAGGGCGAGGTGTTAGGATAGACTTTGATGAGGATGACGGGCCTATTACAGGTAAAAAAAGATGATTGATCAAGTGTATCATCAGAAAAAAAACTTGGCAGTGCTGATTATTGTATTGAACAATCAATGTAGTTGCTGATGCATGGCGAGCGCTGAAGTCTCCCAGCCTGGGCGAGAGCAGTTTGGAGGGAGGAGCCAGCGGCCTCAGCACCACCTCTCCCAGCGAGGGCTTGTCCGTCGCCCCAGGGGGTCTGGGAGACACGCCCCACTTCAACACACTTGCAGGAGGAGCGCTTGGTGCGAGGACAGGAAAACACAGCAGGTATGAAGGCATGTGGGATGTCAGCAGCAGGGCATGCTGGGTTATTCACTGTACTGTATGGTAAATACACAAGAGCTAATGTTCTTGTTTTCATGGAAACATGTTTATGTTTCAGGCTGGAGGTGCAGGCGACAGAGCTGGGAAAGGAAGGTGCTGGAAGGGAGACGGGCAGCTTGGGAGCGGCCAGTGACTGTGCCAGCACTAGGGGCATGGCAGGATCAATCACTTCCTCTTACACCTTACCTGACAGGTGTGTGAATCACTTTGAATAAAAGCAACTGCTTAACGAATAAATACACAATACTGTTCAATACCGAGTATTTTATCATGTTTTAGAAAAATGTCTCTTATGCTCACCATGTAATTGATCCGTAAAACAGTAATATTGTGAAATATTATTACAGTTCTAAATAAGTCAAGTCAATATAATAAGTCAAAATAAGTCAAGTCAAGTCAAGTCACCTTTATTTATATAGCGCTTTTAACAATACAGATTGTGTCAAAGCAACTGAACAGCATTAATTAGGAAAATAGTGTCAATAATGCAAAATGACAATAGTAAACACAAATTTTTCAGTTAAATAACTATTTTCTCTTTTTTTTAATATATTTTAAAATGTAAAATTACTGTGGTGGCATTAGAGTTTTTTTTAATAGTTTATAATTCATCAGTATCGGATATTTAATCATTCATTCACATTTTTCTTATTTTTACATTTAGATTACCTTTGCTGTCATCTAATAAAATCACACTGTTAAATATATTTAGCAAATCTCAAAATGAAAATCCATTTTTTTTTATTTAGTTTTTGTTTTTAGTGTTTTATTTTTATTGTATTTAGACATATATTAGGACATATAATTATTAGATTTATTTAGACAAAAATATTAGGTTACACTTTATTTTAAGGTGTCCTTGTTACAGTGTAATTATGCATTGAAGTACTGAGTAATATTAATTAACATACTTATTAAAGGGTTAGAGTGAGGATTAGGGTTTGGTTTAGGGTTAGTTAATGTAATTATGCATAATTTATGGTTATTACTATAGTAAGTACATGTAACATGTAACAAGGACACTGTAAAATAAAGTGTTATTTTACATGGTTATTTTATGGTTTTGGCCGTACAATGAAAATAATTATTAGCTTATGTGAATGGGCCAGAATTTTAATATTGGTGCATCCAGACAACAAAATATAAAATTACAGCAGCCTTGATTAAAAACTCCTGGAAGTGATGCTTTGTCTCACATTTTCTGATCTGTTGTGTTTCAGAGAGGGCACTAACCTTGAGATCCAGGTGGACATTGAAACGAAACCGAGCCATTTGGGTCTAACCACTGAAGAGGATCTGGCTCCGCCCACTGCTGCCATGGCTCCCGGCTCAGGGGAGGAGCCTCAGGACTGCAGCTCCCGCAGGAGCAGGGTTGTCATGGATTCCCCTCTGGGCCTGTCGCCTGGGATGTCACTCAGGGAGGGTCTCCGAGATGTCACCCTCGCTCAGCCGGAAAGCATCCGCAGTGACCTAGAGATGTCCGACACGCAGTCGGACGACATCGCAGAGCTAACGTCCGACGACTGCGACTCACCCCACCCCAAGAGCTGCCACGCCGCTCCCCCGCCGCAGACCACCTGCAGAGCATTGAACCCCACCGACAGCCTGCACTGTCCCGACAATGTCATTCTGTACGTGTGAGAGAGACTCTCACCATTGCACAAAGCCAACCGTTTCTGAGCTTTTGACGCTTTACCTCTTCATTTGCTGCTTTTTGTAATTATTAAAACACCTTAATGGCATCCAGACAACTCATGGAACTGAACTCATTGCTCTGCTCGACTGTCCCGTCTGGTTATTACAGACACGGACAGGTCCTCTACCTCTTGAGAAATTCATACTGTTATTCATTGGTTGGTGTTTACTTCTCAGTGTGGAAATGCCTTGATCAAAAAAGCGCTGAATCGGTACTATCGCGACCAGAAGAATTTCCTTAGAAAACAAACAGACAAATAATGTGAAATGTCTCCAAGCACATGTATATGTGAGAGGCTTTCGAGTGGATTGTATATGGATGACACATTACAGTATTGTTTGTATGTTTGTTTTACTCGTTTTTAATATTGACCTGGAAATTGTATGATTCGCCGCATGCTCATTCGCATGCTAGTATTGTTTTGGTCGCACTGGCCCGGTTTGCACAGAAGAATACACACACACACACACACACACTTCAGAGTGAGAGTAAGGTCAGTGCAATGGGAGACTGATCCGAACTTCACTAGCAGACAGTTTCACCTGAATCACTGACTGCCTGCCTTACAGACAGAGCACATGCACTCCGATCCCTTACACTGTCTGTGACTCACTGACAACACTGTTTATGCCCTCTTGAGCGGAGACGTGAGAGATGGATGTATTGTTGATTTTATTGCTAGGTATTAAAATCATATAGTATCAAGAATGGAATTGCCATTCACATGCATGTCTGTTGTTAATAATATTATTTAATTATGATTTTTGGCTGTTTTATCTCTTTCTTAAGCACATGGCTTTTGAATCTTTTTGTTTTGCGCAATTGCATTTTTTTATGTTAATTTTCCCTCTAGCTGGATGGATGGAGAGCGAGTTGGGTTGGATGGATGAGCACTCCTGCACTTTATCCCACTATTTATCATTGTTCTACATTGTAGGCTTATATTTATGCACTTCATTTTTTCTTTTGGAGCTTCTCTGGGAAACATTTGAATGGTGTAGTCATGATTTTGTTATTTAATTTTGTGTGTAATTGTTTTGCATTTTTAACATGCTATGCTTTCGGAATCTCATAATTATCTTTGGCTGCAGAAAGAGAATCATCGGTTTTTACATGTAATGATGGATTAGCTTTGTCTTGTAATCAAATGACTTGTGGTTGTCACATCTTTTGCTTTTTTTGGTGTGAAGATGCTTTTATATTTTCAGTTTTGTGAGCGGATTGTGAAAACTACTTGATAATTTGAACTTTAAACTGGTTATGTATGGTGAAATGAGTGTTAACTAAATTCAGTTACATAAGCAATATGCTGAAAGGAAGGTGTATTAAATCTGGCATTGTTTTGTACATCCCCACAAAGAGAACTGCACTGGCTGTGAGTGTTTGAATCAACATGAAAATAAACATTTCCTCCTTTGTGGCAAGTTTGACTTATTTATTCAACTCTTTTATTTGCATATATGCTAATTGGCTTCTATAGTAGTCTATAATATATACACACTACATTAGCATTACTGCACTGGTATTACATTATAGGTCCAGCTTAAAATCCTAAACACAACAATAAAAAGACCCTCAAGTTCAGTAAAGGCTGAAAGAATGGTTGTAACATCCATGAGAAATGAGGAAAAAAAATTAACTTAAATGATTTTAGCAAATGGCTGCAATATAACAAAGAGTGAAAAATGTAAGGAGGTCTGAATACTTTCCGTACCCACTGTATATTGCTAAATTCATCTGTAAATATTGTAAGTCAAAGTTGTATGCACCTAAGGTATATTGTTATTGTTAAAAACGTACAACAAACTTTTTTTTTAAAGGTTCATTGCATAATTATTATTGTTAACTGAAAATAAAACTTTTAAAAACGTCTATCTACAATAATACCAACGAATAAAGATGAGAAAAGCACATACCAAACTACTAAAACTTATTAAACTATTAAAACGTCTATAGGCTAACTGGAATTAAAATAAAAAACTAAAAACACAAACCTAAGAGCTAACCCAACAATACCATATGAATATATTTATTATATAAATATTACAAAATGAACACTGGTTCTGTCTTCAGTTCAAAATCCAAAAATGTGCCAACACTGCCCCCTACCGTGAGTGCGCGACATCGACGTCACAATGTTTGCAGTAGTGGCGCAAACCAAGCCTGCTTTACGGCAGCTGAGAGGTCGTTCGTGAACTGTGGGCCTGAGGAAGGTTAAAGTGATTCTGAACCGAACGGTCAGTGTTTGTATTTACAATTTGAGAACTTTTGTATCTTTCATGTACTATTAATAAATCTACTAGCTTCAATATAAACCTTTCGCTGTACATACATTACGTTAGAATAAACGCATTCTGCTGTATCGTTATCAGGCCTGCAGTTAGGCTATCCAGTTAGCCTTCTGCAGGACTACGACTATCAGCACAACTTGTTTTATTCTGCGATGAAAATGTAAAACAAGCAAGCCTGCACATGTTAAACGTGGTTTTAACTAACCTGACAGATCGCTTTTTGTTAACGCCCGCTAATGAATATTCTACTAATCAGATACAATAACTCGTTGTTGTATTTCTGTCTTGGTCTTACAATGCTCTTAATTCGCCCTTCCACTAATTAAGGCCTTAAAAAGGTCTAAAATTGGAGCCCAAAGTCTAAAATTAAGTTATGGCACTAACTGTGCCATGTACTGCAAACAAACAAAACAAAAAACGTCTTGTTTTCCAATACAAATGTCTAAACATCCTTAAATCGAGATATATTTACTTGAGATGCAAAATAAAGATAGTAATTATTATTTTTTTTCTTATTCTTATTTATTTATTTTTTATTTTCTGAGAGACTAAACAAAATTAGTTTTATACTTTATACTTAAAGTAGAGTTAGTTTATACTTCAGACAAAAACACACAGGCTTATCTGTCAGCAGGTGTGAAAACGTTTCTCTTTACATTTTTCTGAGCCTATTGGCAAATGTTTGTTCTTGTTTTAATGATAAACTCAATTCATTTTCTCATCAATTTATCAGAAAACACCATACTTGGGACACCATACTTGTCTACATGTCACGTCACTCACATACTCAGGAAAAAAAGTTACACTGACAGAAAAAAAAATCACGTTTTTGCATGTACAGTAAAAGTTATGGTTAGTTATTTCCTTATTCTAGTGGTTGGGAAACAGAAGTATTCTGTCCGTGTGTGTAATTTGTTTGTAAAGGACCGGGACACACCAAGCCGACTTCAAAGAACTAGCGGCGACGAAAGACAACAGTGTCGGACCAAAAAGCTGCGCTCGAACACACTGCACAGACTACAGCCGACGGCAAACTTATGCCCGGTTCAGACTACACGATTTTAGCCCGATTTTGCCATGATTTGCTTGACGTAGGGTGTCGTGGGGATTCGTAAACGACAATGGGCGTCGGGACTAGGAATATGCCGGTATCAAATGTTCATGTTGCGATTAATTGCTAATG
>NW_015548214.1:1473034-1482713 GCF_001515605.1 Sinocyclocheilus anshuiensis | reverse complement strand
ACAAGATTTTAGGAGTCAAAATCGTGTAATCTGACACAGTGACTATCGTGACCGACAAAAATATCGTGTAGTCTGAACCCGGCTTAACACGTGCGTTCTGCGCATGCGTGAGAGGAATTAACTGTCTATATCAGCAGCTATCAATAGTAGGCTATATATTCGTCATTCAAAAGGAGAAACCGAAACAAAGATATACGAGATAAACGCAGATATACGAAACGTAAACAAAGCAGCGCTTGCTTACCATTTTGAATATCAGTAATGTTGATAACTTTAATCATTTTAAGCGGCTCATGTTGTTATGAAAACATTTGCGTATTAGAATGATTGGGAAAGATCACGTAACATTTAAACATCCTTCTGTCTGTACCGCCTTCATTTACCTGCTTGTTTTCATCACTTTCGCTTTAATTCTTGGGCACTGACTCGTTCGCTAAACTGAACATCCAATCAGAGCTCTCACTCGCGCTGACGGCCCCGATGAATCGGGCAAACTGCCGCCGACGAGTGGGACACACCAAACAAACTAGCCCGACCGTCGGCTTGGTGTGTCCCGGCCTTAAGTTTTGGAGATATTCAGTAGTTGCATATGACCACTTTGCTTTATTTGCTATATTTAAAGTGCTAGCAATTTCTAAACCTTGAGGCATAATTTAATATAAAAATGAATAACTGCTTTGTTCAGTGTTCTTAAGCTTGATTGCATTATTGCATTTGTTTTACATTAAATATTTCTCTTCAGTTCCAAGAATCATGCCGTTCATTGACCTCCAGTCAAGGCTGGGTATTAATCTGGACCAGTGGCTCTTGGCTCAGAGCGGGGAACAGCCACAGAAGCGGGTCGCTCGCTGCCATGCCTTTGAGAAGGAGTGGATAGAGTGCGCCCACGGCATCGGCCAGACCCGGGCCAAAAGGGAATGCAAACTGGAGCTGGAAGACTTCTACGAGTGCATGCACCGCCGAAAGACTGTAAGAACATTCGGAAATATTCAAACTATGTATTTGAGATTCTTCACATTACTAACATTATTATCACTCGTTACAGCAACAGCGCTTATATGAGGTCCGTAAGCAGAAGGAGAAGATGATTAAAGAGGGAACTTACACAACCCCTCCACAACACACAGGCAATGAGGAGGCTCGGCCCTGAATCCAGCATCCCCATACAATCACTCTCAACACAGTCATACTGTTGGACAGTTGCTTCCTCACTTATGTATTATAATAATATTGCTGTATCAACATTGTTTAATGTCCGAGAAATAAATAGAATGATTCCATGTAATTGTTATTGTCTGCACACTGACTGTTATTTTTTAGTGTAAATATGTAATACAAGTTTTAAAGGGACAGTTCATTATGTCCCTCTGTCATCACCCTCTGTTTACTCACCCTCGGAGATGGTCCTCACTGCAGAACACAAGATCCAGGGGGCACCTTACATATACCTAAACCTACCATCTCCACCCCCTAGATGTGGATACAACCCCGCCCCCTGGATCTTTGTTCTGCAGTGAGGGGCTACTGTGCACCCTCATGTCATTCCGTGGAACATAAAAGAAGATACTTTGAGTTTTTTTTTGTTTTGTTTTTTTTTGTCCATGCAAGGGAAGTCAATGGTCACCAAAACATTCTTCAAAAATGTCACTGGTAATGTTTCTACTCCATTAAATAATTCCATAATTGAATAGGTTAAAAATAATTCAGTTTTAGATATTCATAGTTTTTTTGAATATTAGAACTTCTCTTTCTTCTTGTGACATGACTGTGTGCTTCCCCAAAAAGTTATTATTAAAACCTAATGCCATATAATGCAGTGGTTCTCAACATTTTTTACTCAAAAACACAATATTCAAAGCCCCCCCCCAACCAATTTAAATAATTTTATGTCGTTCTGTTTGCTGAGGCCCCCTGTTTGAGAACCACTGGTATGTTACATCTGTTTGAAGACTTTAAATACACTTCATTTAAGCTTGAATTCATGCTTCAGTTTGCCTGAGACCATCTGATTATTCGTACTGTTTGATACAGTATACTCAGTCTGGTTTTGAGCCTTAACTGAATGCAACTGTCTTGGTTTGGTTAAGCTTCCCATGGGAAAGCTTAATATGAATACATCAATCCATTTGACACCCCAATCACATTACCAAGCCAAGATTAGTTATTTAGTATGTTGGTCAGTGGGTGGCAGTAACAAACCACTATTTTGAGCTTGAATTGACTTGAATTGTTGACTTAAAACTTATAAATGAGGCATCACACTAGAAACAGCACAACTGGGAAATTACTTTTATACTACTGAGACATTTTTGCAAAATCTAAGCAATAAATGGATGAGTATGGTTCATAAACTGCTTGAATAATTGGATGAATATGGTTCATAAACTGCTTGAATAATTGGATGTATATGGTTCATAAACTGCTAGATATTTCTGTTGAGACGCTAGAACAGCTCTGTCTGAGCAAAGTTCAAATGTAAAGTTGAGTGCACAAGTGGAATGAAGACGTGCAGACCATCACATGGGTTCAGTTTAGCCTGTTTAAGGTTAAAAGCTGGCTCTATACAAATTGACGTCACTGTAAGATCTGGTCATTTTAGATATTGTTGTCTTCACGTGATAATAATCTTACTAGAGTTCAAATTTGGGAAAGAATGTCAACTGGCATTTAAAGCCGGGCTGCTCTTCTGTGATGGGTTTTGTTTGATCAGTCCACCAGCAGCAGTTAATCCTTCACTGTCACACTGAATCCCACTGCAGCTCACTGAGGACAGACAGATTCTTCACTACACATTCATTATGGAATTATACTTTTATTATTTTTATGGGCAATAATGTCATTAGTGTGTTTGAAGGGGGAAATCTTGGAAATGTTAGTGTATATGGCCACATTTATCACAGAGGATCCCTGTTGATAGTCTTAACTGGTTTGCTGGTCTGGTTTAAGATGGTCTCGCAACCTGATCAAGCTGTTCTTCAGCTGGTCTGGTTGCTCTCCCGGTGTCAAACCCCCCCCCTCAAAAACCAGTCAAGAGTCCAGACTGGGAAAGCAGCAAACCATCTAACCATCACTGGCTTCTTTTTCAACAGTGAAAAATACATGCAACTTTTGTCATATTAAAGTTTGTGCATCCTAATGTTGCATTAACAAGAATTTAGATGCAACGCAACCCTTATAATGAATTTCAGATTGAAATATAAGATTAGGCTATTAGATTTAACCGATAGGAATTTTGATTGAATTTGATTAGGCTTGTGTGATTTTTATGTAATGCTCACAATGAAGCATTATTAAAAAGATCATCATCATTAAAGAGGGTTGGGCTTAAGGGTGGATGAGAAAGGAGAGAGTGAGGAAGAGGAGGAGGAGGGGGCCGGAGAAAGAGAGAGCGGGAGAGAAGAAGGGATATGAAAGGAGGGGAATAGACAGCCATTACCGAATCACAGTCTCCATACTGCTCCTCTGTCTGCCGGGTCGGTGCAAAAAACACGGACCGAGAGTCAGTGTTTCTGTGGCCGGCTGAGAGGCGTGTTTGTCGGGATTGAGAGCCGGCGCATCCCCGCCTCTGTCACCCTGCGTGCGGTAACGGGCACTGCCGTTATACGGTAAGAAGGTCCAAATGTCCGTCATGCGACAGCTTCGGGGTGTAGCTATGTGTCTGATAATTATCGTTTTTTATACGTGTGTCACCATTTTCTTAGCTTTTAGTTTGTGTTATAATGTTAACGTTTGAATACTAAACGCTTAAGTATCATGCAAAAAAAACCCTAGATTTACTACAAGCGTCCTCATTTCCATTAATAATCGGGCATCGGAAGTGCTTCTCTCTTCAGGGAGCGAGCCGAGGTGTTAATTTCTCACGTTAATTAATTAGAAATAAAGGTAATGATTTATTCATCTCACGCCTGCATGAATGGGTCTTTATAGACAGCCCGTTATTCAGTGTGTTTGGACAAAGAGGCTCTGCACATCTCTCTCTGTCTGTGGTCACTCTCCTCGGTTTCCGCCACATTACGACCCAACGATGTCTGATGTGTGAACGAATCGTTTTTTGGAGTCGGATCTTTTCAGTGGTTCTGTTGAGCCGGTCCACACAACCGGATCGCATTTTATGGAAAACGTACAAAATGTTAAATGTAAACTATGGTGGTTAGTATAATAATTTTAGTATTGTACATGCAGATATTTTCTTTAGATGCAAATAAGCAGTTTGTGAGCTAAATACACAAAACTGAACACTAATTACGTCATGTCGTAAAGCACAGCTGAATTCGATTCACTGGAATGAACTGTTCGAAAGAACCGATCCGCGAAATGAGTCGGATTTTCCATCACTTTGCAGTAGTAGTGGTATGTGTTGAAAGAAGGGTCGTTTCCAAAGCAAATATGTATGCATCTACGCAAAAGTCTTTCCCTTCAGAAATGGTAGATATTCATTCATGTCTTCCAGAGACGAACAAAAGGCTTGTGCTCAGTGTGTTTACACAATCACAACCATTCCTGGGCTAAAATGTAAAAGTACAGAAGGTTGAGTGGGTAAAGGCTATTTCTACCAGCATCCACAGATGGTTTCCTGCCCTGTGCTCCTGTAGAGATGCACATACATCATGTTTGCCTGCTGTGTGAGTGTAACCATTCTGCTCATTTCAGTTTCTGACATTCCAAAAGATACATTTAGATGCTTTGAAGTTATCAAATCTCATTTTAAAAATTATGGTCCTGCGAGGTTTGGGGCACTAGCCTCTTGCAGTTTTTGCGACATTACCATATAATAATAATAAATTACATAACAGATATTAAAAACAAAGTCACAATTGCAAAATAGAAAGTTGCAATTATAACATTAAAGCTGCATGTGTTCAGAGGTACTGGTAATAGCGCTAATTTCTTCATTGTCAGTGTGTGAGTTTTACATTTCATGTCTGTGATTGCGGCATGTCTTGTGATTTCTCATTTCAGTTTCTGACATTCCAAAAGATACATTTAGATGCTTTGAAGTTATCAAATCTCATTTTAAAAATTATGGTCCTGCGAGGTTTGGGGCACTAGCCTCTTGCAGTTTTTGCGACATTACCATATAATAATAATAAATTACATAACAGATATTAAAAACAAAGTCACAATTGCAAAATAGAAAGTTGCAATTATAACATTAAAGCTGCATGTGTTCAGAGGTACTGGTAATAGCGCTAATTTCTTCATTGTCAGTGTGAGTTTTACATTTCATGTCTTTGATTGCGGCATGTCTTGTGATTTCTTTAACAGACTGTTGCACTAATTAGATCCGATCAAACATTTTATCCAGTAATAAAAAAATGCTACTATCCTTGCAAGCAGGATTGTCTATTTTAGCACTTTACATTTACTGAATCTGTCTCTGGTGCATGGCAAAAAATAGATCAGTGGTTTTCAACTGGTGGGTTGCGACCCAAAAAAAATGGGCCACAGGTCTTTTCTGTGGATAGCGGGCGAAAACGAAACTAAATGAAAGTAACATAATGCAGCTAACCATAGGATAACAATAATACAACCTCTGCATTAGACTACATTTTTTTTATGCTATATTACAACCAAATATTGGATTTGATCTTTTTATCAACTTGTTTTGTCAAGCACAGGTTTTTGTATTTCTTTTTGGAACTGATTGATCATAGGCATTATTAATCTGAACTTATGCACCTCAGTTTTTGAGTGAATATTGCCAAAATTATCATTACTACAAAAAGAACAAATAATTATATATATATTTTTTAGTTCAGATCAATGAGGCCTTCGACCTATCTGTTTCAAAAAGAAATATAAAACCTGTGCTGAAAGAAAACAAGCTGACAAAAAGATTGAATCCAAGATTTTGTGATTTTTTTACAAGCAGTTTTAAAAAGGCTGGTCATTTTTGACTGGGGACAGCAAATCAGGTAAAGGATTTTCAGCACAGCAAAAGGTTTTAAAGGGATAGTTCACCCAAAAATGAAAATTCTGTCATCAACAGTTGACTGTCGCCATTGACTTGTGGAAGTCAGTGGCAAATGTTTGGTTACCAACATTCTTCAAAATATCTTCTTTTATGTTCAACAGAAGAAAGAAACTCATACAGGTTTGGAACAACTTTGGGTGAACTATCCCTTTAAGGATTTTTTGTTGGTCCATACTTGATGTCCAATGTAAAATATGGGCCCTGAAGCAAATCCAATTTAGAGCCCCTAATATACAGTATAAAGGCACAAACTGCTCTAAACATGCTGAATTCTTGGCCACATGATATTACGCCCAGATTAAATGTCATATTTTCCATAAGAACTAATACCTAAATGCCCACAGTGTTCTGAATAATACAAAGCCATTATTTATTGCTATGATAAGCAAGTGTTATTATTGAGTGAGTGTGTCTATAGTGATGTGTCAGTGTTACTCATAGCAGATGCTTCTGTCCTCATGGGTGAATGCACATGAACATATCTTTGCACACATTATATAAACACAGCAAGAGAACAAATGCCACCAGCCTCTGTTCCACAAACTTATAATTTCTCTCGAAGGGAAATGGAGCGGTGCTACAATACTAAGGCTGTTCTGGGATGTGCTTGGCGAACGTTCTGGGAAGCCATACTCTGTACAAATGCAGAGTGCAGACCCAGTTGCACAGAGACTTTAAATCAACACAACAGCTGTCTATCGGAGCACTGGGTGCATTCAGCTGCCATGAACTTACTCAGTGTGGTGGTAAGAAAGAAATGAGAGATGAAATAATGTAAAAGAGAGCAGTAGTTTCCTCCCTTTTCCTTCTCAGGCATAATGACATAGCAAGGTTTTGAATACAGCATTGCCTCTATTTATATCTGTTGGCTGCCACTGAACCACCATGCTGTCAGGCAACAGTGGGATGGCAAAGAGATCTAGCTTCAGCAACATGGTTTTAGTCAACTTAGTCCTGCTTTCGAGAAGCAGTAAAGACAGAGCTCAACATATCTAGTTAAATGCATGGAATGTACACTTTCTGATATATAGAAATTGTTTCCAGGACAGACCTGGCCACATCATATAGAACAATGTTACATTTATGCATTTGACATGACACTTTTATCCAAGGCAACTCACATTGCATTCAACAGTTATCTGTGATAGTGTGATAAGATTTGCGCGAACCATCCCTATGCCGAAGCTGATGGTAAAATGTGTGATCTATATGAATTCTGTTGAGAAATTACCACTTTAAAATGCTATGGAGAAAGTCAAACATTATCTAAAAAAGCACATAAACTAAAGAGACTGATGAAAAGAGGAGAAAACAATCTTGCACCAGCACTAACAAGTGAGAATAAAAGTTACGCCTTCTTTCTTTGCGTGAACATTTGTGCGGCGTTATGCAAATCTTCCCACATCGTGACGTAGACATGTGGGGGCGTGTTAGAACGAGCCGTTTTAGGTAGGCGTGGCTGACTCTGAACTTTTATAAAGAATATATCTTTGGATTTGAGACTTTAGTCTTTGCAACTTTACAGATCTTCTTTATGCACCAAGAGCTTGTAACACTCCAAAGAGAAAGGAAAAATTGAAATCGCATCATATGACCCCTTTAAAATCTTTTTAAACTACTCATGACCACCTTTACTAGAATTTATCATGTTTTATTGTAGGCTTATTTATTATATATGAATATAAAATTACTAAAATATCAAATATCTTTTTTATTTAGCTATTTTTTAAGGAAATAAAAGATAGTAATATTTGATAAAAGTGTTTTTTCCATTGTTGTGGCTAAATATAAAAAAATCACGAAAAATCGTATAAAATATTTATGGTTACACCCAAAACATCCCCTAGGAAAAAATAAATATGTGTGAACCCCCTCCCCCCCTGCTTAATTCGTAGGCTATACCATAGAAAACCCACTCATCACATGGCCTTGGACAACATTCCCGATTGTCCCCCCGACAATGACCCTGGTTCCACCACATTCTTTAAATCAAAGCATTTCTTGAAAATGGTATAAAAGCTTTTAAAATCCATATGAGACCAACACAAATACAGAGCTAACATTTACAAGAATTTGATGTGCATTTTACACTAAATTAAAAAAAAAAATAAAGATATATTTTTACATAATCTTGGACACCCTTTTTTGTTATTAATTTAGATGCTAAAGAAGAATTTTTGCGAATAATAAAATAATTTGAATCAATGGCAATATCTAAATACAGTTGCAATTGTATATATTTTTACACACACACACACATAAAATATACTAAATTAATAGTAAAAAATATTAACATTAAAAAATAAATACTATCTCAGGGTAGCCATAGCTCCTCTAGCAAGCCTTTCATGAATGACGTGAGTAGATTGGACAGGGGAGCACATCTCCAAACAGCTTGCACTGAGCTCACTTGTATTGATGAGTTCAGCTGGTGTGGAATAATGTGACGGACAGGAACCTACTCTAGCCCCCTTGGGCCCCATACCTTCCAGCTGATCACAGAGAAATGCACATCAGAGAGGTCTGGCCCAGCCAAATGCAGTGTCCAATACTGATCAGGACCGGTTTTAATAGTACCGTGACTGAAAGGAGAGTTCGATCCTCCTGCCACTTTTTCTTCTCATCATCATTGTTGAAGTGAGTCAGCGCTGTTCACCTGATCTACAGAAGCATCTGCCTTCATCTCTTTTACTTTCATTTTATTACAGTGTTCAACTGATGTGTTCTCACAAATCCGGCCTTATTTGGTACTCATGTTTTCTGGTATATAGTAGTAGTACGTTGCCCTGTGGGTAATGAATTAGATATCTCACACATTATAGAGTCTCTAACATGCTTCTGTTTCTGTCCTGACCTTATTTCTGTTTCCCTTTTTACCCTGCCACCCCTCATATCCCTCCTCCCAGCCCCCTGGCGAGATGTCTTCCTCGGACGAGGAGAGCCTGAGTGAACGTTCGTGTGTGAGCGAGCGTTCGTTCCGCAGTGAGAGGTCCGGGGGCTCTCTCTCGCCCTGCGCCCACAGCACAGCCGGGCCCAAAGGGGACACTCTGCCATGGAACCTATCCAAACATGAGAGACGCAAGCGCAAGAGCCAAGACTCAGTGCTGGACCCCGCGGAGAGGGCAGTTGTGCGAGTCGCAGGTAAGAGGTTCAACTGTAACACTGAGAAATGTGTGTTCAGGAAGAGTTCTTTAGTATTTAAAGGGATAGTTCAACCACAAATGAAAAGAAACCATTTACTAACCCTCATGTCGTTCCAAAACTGACCTTCTTTCTTCTGAGGAACACAAAAGAAGATTTTCTGAAGAGTGTTTCAACATGTTTGTCCATGTAATGAAAGTCAATAGGATCCAAAACAACAATGGACCCCACTGACTTGCGTTATATGGACAAAAAACACATATACATTTTTTAAAATGATCCCTTTAAGCACAATATTGAAATCACCTTAAATCAGATACATAAATTAGACCAACTTATTGAGCATATGGCCCTTGTTTTGTGCGTCCTGAGTCAATGATTTGATTTAAAGCAATCTGGCAGTTGACTAAAGTTGGAAAGGAGGACATGCAGTGATTTCTAGATACTGTATACATTAGTGTGAGGATCAAGTTCTGTGAAATAAACTGCGATTTGGCTCGTGTGGGAGAAGAGAGGCCAAATGTTGGGAGCTGAACTGTTTTGAGACCCTTTTTAGACACGCTG
>NW_015548214.1:1454014-1472875 GCF_001515605.1 Sinocyclocheilus anshuiensis | reverse complement strand
TGTCTGTGTTGGTGAACTAAACAGCTGTTGAATACAGATAGAAAACTGGCTAAAGGGAAAGAGGTTTTTTTTTTGTGACTGGGTGTATATGCAATCAAAAGTGTGAGAAGACACTAGTCACTGTTTACTAGCTTTATAAAAATGGATACAAGGATATCCAAGGCACATCTGGAATGCTGTGCAGACTGTCACGCTACAGTTTTCCCTGCCAATCCTAACCTCACATTTTTACGACCATGCGTCCAGCTTGTGTGCCTCTGTCAGACATGATCTGTGTTTGTTCCATCAACATTTGGACCTTTTTTTGGTCTGGGATACTTGTTTGTTGTTATAGGGGAATGCTGGATGAAACTGTACAAGCTTTATGAATTTTTGCATAATTGTGAGCCTAAAATAGATGAGACTTGACAGCAATAACCATTGTTGAAGTCTATATTAGGGTCAATGATATGTTGTTATTTTTTTCTGGATCTATTAATTTATCCAAAAATACATTACAAATACATACACACAATGACTTGAATACACCTTTTCTATGATGAGCATGCATTCATTTTTATATTTGATGTAAACTATTAAAAATATGAAATGAAATGAATCAGGGTGATATAGCTGTCCTAATATTATAACAAATAAAAAGCCTCATTAAAAGAATGAAATTCTTGAAAATAAAGCTTTTGAGTAGTTAGGCGTCTTTTATTGTTGTTGTTGATGTTGTTATTATTATTATTTCTTAGAGAAAAAATATTTTAGCAAAACTGCTTCACTGCTCGTTCATATTTGAAAAACAAAACAAAAATCAAACAGTATTTTAAAATCTGATAATTGTAACTTTTTATAACAAAGCAAGAACAATAGAAAAGATTGTGACCTATTAAAACTATCTGCTTCAGTGATCGTTTAGTAGTATCTCAGACACTTAGTATGGAGATACAGAGGTGTCGAGGGACTACGTCCGTTAAAATTGCTACTTTTTCAGGCAGTTCAATGGGCGACTCGGCCTGAATCCCTCAATTCGCTTGTTGCTATGGGTTACCTGTTTGCTTTTCCAGTCCCCCTTAGTTTCAATGGCTATGAAATAGGAGGGAAAGGGAATCAAAAATGTGAAAGCCCGAAAAACAAATAGTGAAGTAAGATAAAAGTTAGCAAGATACTTTTCATTTCAATTTGAGATTGAAAAAAGAGAGAGTGGTTATGTGAAGCTTAAAGAAATGATTGAAAGTACAAAGAGAAAATAAAAAGAAGGTGATGATAATGGATGAGAGAAGAGAAGGGGCAAAAAAAGGACAAGGGTCAAAGAGGAGGTTAAAGGGGAAGGGGAATGATGGCACATTAAAGGGATGAGGTTAGAGAGACAATGAGCATGGAGGGAATAACTGGAAGGAAGGCGTGTGTGTATGTGTGTGTGTGTGTGTGTGATATACAGCACTTCAGTCTTGGAATGCCATGCTGCAACACAGTTATGACAGTTGCCTAGAAAACATAGCGAGTTTCCAAACACAAACTACTCTATGCACACAGATCTCAGCTCTGACCACCTTTCATTTTATGTGTGCATGCAGGTGAAGCTGTTCGAACCCAAACTGTTGTCCAAAGGCAATAAATTGGCTAAATCACAGCTATGTCAAACACTTTTGAGTCTGGGTGGCCGTTTACTGTTGTGAGAGGTGTCTGAATTAGTACGCACTAAGGAAAGTGGATAAGAGGCTGATGAAGCCATAATTTCACACAGTTTAAATGTGGTATGACAGGGAGAGGCACAATGGAAAAACACTTTCATAGCGCTTCCCGTCAAGGTTTATTGTTGTTGCCCACCTACAGAGTAAGAAAAGAAACAAAATGTGTGCTTTTTTTTATTGAAAAGATGTTGTTTGTTCCCTTGTTTTAGTTAAATCAAAATGAGTTAATGAATTAGTACAACATAGGCACAATTTACTAAATCAGGGGAACTAATTATATTCCACAATATATGTTTTTTCCAGCATGTCATGTACGGGGCTCCATAGAGACATCTTTTTACATTTACAATACCTTTGCCTTCATTTACTGCTTAATTCAAGTAAATCTTTAAAAACATGATAACAAAATAATTTTTATAACACTGTGAAACATAATCTTTAGCAAATCTCAAAATGAGTATTTTTTCATGCTGTAAATTATAATATTGGGCTGCCTAAATTGCATGTAGCATTTAACAAAGAATAGTTACTCATTAAATTACTCACTCTCAGGCCATCCAAGATGTAGATGTTTGTTTAAAATGAAAGGAATCAGAATAATCCAAGTAATCCACATGACTTCAGTCCATCAGTTAACGTCTTATGAAATGCAAAGCTGCGTGTTTGTATGAAAAATCCACCATTAACGCTTTTTAACTTTAAACTGTCGCTTCGCTTATACGACTCATCTGTCGAAATACTCCATAATCCATAATCAAGTCCACAAACATTGTTTAGAACTGTTTTGGACTGTTTTTGCTTGTAAACAGTGCTTGATCTGTGCATATTTCTCTCCTGATTCAAACAAGATGACTTTTTCACTGAAGAAAGCAATATCATGGATAGAAGACTCGTATTTTAACCAGAAGCAAAGGTTTGAAGTTAAAAATGTCTTAATGATGGACTCATTTATTACAAACACACAGCGTTTCAATACACAAGACTTTAATTGATGGACCGGAGTCGTGTGGATTACTGTGATGTTTTTATCAGCTGTTTGGACTCTCATTCTGACGGCACCCATTCACTGCAGAGCATCCATTGGTGAGCACGTGATGTAATGCTAAATTTCTCCGGATCTCCTCCGGTGAAGAAACAAACTCATCAAAACTCATCATGGATGGCCTGAGGATGGGTAAATTTACAGCAAATTGATTTTTTGAGTGAAATATTCCTTTTTAATTTTTAATGTTTTATTTTGAATTTATTTTTGATAAAACTGTATTTTAATACTGGTCCTTTATTTGTTTAGGAGCCTCAAAGATTATATGGCATGTTTTTTTTTTGGTAATGTTTATAGCTTTTATGTGTACTACCTTAATCACAGAAGCGAACTCCTTTTTTTTTTGCATATTGCATAAGAGCATCTGTTTGGCAGAGACACTTTCATGTGCTTAAATGTAAAAGGAATGTGCATACCTTGTCAAATTGCAATCCGATCGATCAAGCGCTTGAAGTGACTAAGCATAAATAGACCCTTAAGAGCTTTTAAATGTAGACTAACTGTGAATCCTATAAATGTAGAATGTTATCCTCTTATTCTGAGCTGGATGAGAAAAGAGATCTTATTTATATACAAATCAGTAAACTGATCCACTGTCACTGAAGTAAATTGCCTGAGACATAATCTATAATGAAATAGATGAATCTATATGAATCTATAATTAAAAATAATTTTAAAAAGGTAAAAAATCAAGCAAATATCATTTACAAATCTAGCATTCCCTTCAAAGAATAAATTAATGAATTGAGACTACAGATTTTCAGGTCCATCTATCATCACAAGCAAATCTTGTGGCATAGACAAAATAATCACATATTAAATCCAGTAGACATTTTATTTTCCCTGTGTACTAATATGATCAATATATATTTGTTACTACTAGGAACATTTCTAAAATCCCAAACAATTTATTTACAATCTTTGTGACAGAGTTGATATGATTGTGAAATAAAATATGAGCACAAGTACTTAAAACAGAGCCTGTGTGAGTTTTTACCTCACAGTAGGTGAGATGTGTAAAGAGGAGATAGGGCTGCCTTTATTTTTGCCTGATTTTATAAACGTATTCACAAATATCTAACAGTGTTGATAAAATGTAGGGCTTTGGCACATTATAAAATGCGTATTTGAAACGGCACCTTGCATCTGTCAGCACATATTAATGTTTCTTTTTTTCTTAATTAAATATATTAGCGTTAATCTGTATGATGCACCTCTTCGCTTTAACCAGTCGGGGGCGACAAAACCCAAGACTCAGACTCAATAACATCAGCCATTGTCACCATGAATTTCCTGCGCTGGATGTGCCTGGCGTGGCTGTCTGTGAAAAGGAAGGGAGCCAGGGAGGGATGGAAGAGGAGAGCGCAGGCATTGCGGGAAGAGTAGAGAAACCTGAACCCCATTCGCACTGGGGGAAAGAGGGAGGAGTGAGACACACGCCGTGTAGAAGCGGCCATTACATTGAGCAGCACGGATGGAAAAACCATAATAAAGCGGGTACCGGCGAGTCAAGAGCAGGAATACAAGAAGCACTGTCCGGATACCGTTTCACAGAGGCCTCATATCTGCTTTCGGAAGGAGCCGAACGGACCGCCCACCGCACAGAGACACACACATACTTGAGAAGCGCACACGTATAAACCCAATCACCGGCCCGCGCGCGCTACAGTGGACTTTAAATACGGTAACCGCTGGGATTCTGATCTAAACCAATAAAAGATGGGTTTATATAGTAGTCCATTTAGATTTAAACCGTTTCAGACCTTTAACCGTCATATAGGATAAGGGATATTTACTCTAAACAGAGATATTTTCGTATAGACGTATAGATATTTTCGTATATTTATTTATCTAATCTTGTTTTGACGGCACATTTACAGGAACCGCCGGTCCAAAGTAGCTTTGTTTCACTAGATTTATTTAATTCATCGTGTTTACGATCACCAAATATAATTTAATACTCTTTAGAAACATATTGAAGCGTGAATAAGTCCTTATCCACTGTGGATATTTAACGCAAACGGGACTTGACCGCTGTTGTCGGACGGCCGGGATCCACCGTCCTGGATTACTCTATCAGCGGGCCGCTGTAAATCGGCCAGCGGGATTGAGAGACGCTATGGCCGGCTACATCCCGGGCTTACTGCCGGCGAATCACTCCCAGGAGAAGGAGTTCGCACAGGCGTATGAGGATGTGCTGGAGAGATATAAAGGTAAATGACTCACTGAAACCCCGGTTTGCTGTGTTGTTGACTTAGGGAAAAGTGTATGCGGTTGCTGTAGCTGGTATTTTGTGCCTGCCTTACATTTGCTATTTGTTGTCAAAGGACACAGGAGGATGGTGGATGGTGGATGGTGGGTCTCATTCACATGGGGTTGTGACAGGGCAGAGGACATCTAGTTCTTCTGTGCCGTGAATGTATACAATATACAGGGAATGTCGTTAATTAACCATTTTTCAAAGTGGGAAAATTAAAATAAATATTTAAAAGGAGGACTGAGTGTTTTTCAAGGGGCCACAATAAATGATAATTTAGCAAAAATAAAAGTACAAGCTGTGTTCCAGTGCTCCCAGTACTTGTCCAGTTTTACACTGCTGTCAGAGCTTGTCCAGAATCCTTCAGTATGTCTAGTTGTGATGTATGAGTTTGTCCAGTTTCACACAAGTGCAGGGGTTCCCAATTTTTTTTTCTCTCTTTTTGTCAGCCTTAAACCTTAGATGATCATGAAAATATTTACGGTACTTGAAATACCCCCTGAGATTTTATGTTAATATATTTCAATAAATTAATTATACATTCAGATGTTCATGGGTTCTAATATCTTAATGAACCCAAACAAATTCAATAATAATAATAATAATAAGTATTATTATTATTATCGTTGTTGTTGTTAGGCATTATTATTAGTTTTAACTCTAATTATAAAAGTGAAATCTCAGTTGTACAGTAAAATTCAAAATTAATATATGATCATTGTAATAATAATTTTATTTTACACAAATTGCAATGTTGAGATAAATAAATAAACAAATAAATGTGTTGTTATATATATTGCATATTATAATAATTTAAATCATAAACATATTTTAAATATGTTATGTTTGTTACATACATTATATTCCCACAGCTCATGCAGAGATTGATTTCACTATTTACTATGGACCAAGCAGCTCTGTGACACTGAAAACACAGACTCGTGAGCTGCTTGCATGTAAATAATCCCAGTGCTGCACTTCGCTCAAACATGCAGCGCAACAGAAATATACTTAATTAAACCACAGTCTTTGATTTGATAATCACACAAAGCTATATCACAATTATTAGTTTGTTTTGTTTAGTTGTGCTGCCCCATTTATTTATTTTAATTTTGTATTCTATTTATTTATTCCTCAACTCACGAACCCCCTTTTGAGAAATCTTGCCCTTGTGTCTCAGCTTGTCCAGTTGTCCACTGTTGTCCCAGCTCGTCTGGTCGTCTTCTGCTGTCTGGTCCTCTCCAGTTGTCCACTGCTGTCTGAGCATGTCAGGTGTTGGGAGTCAGTGAAGGATTTTCCTTAGATAGACAGCTGTGAACCCCTGAGGGCTCTTGTGTACTTCTGATGACAGTGTTTCTGTGAAATATGAATACCTCAAATCTAATTGACCGTGATGGAAATATAAGGGAGAGCGAGTGATGTCAGTTGGTTCGAAGAGTATCTGTGATGCAGGCCTGATGAAAAAGGGCCTTTTAATTATTGATTATTGTAATGAAATGCGATTCTGTCGGGGCCGTGGGGCAGGGGCCTAAGATAGCTCTGGGAGCTCATTTCGTAGTCTGTGATCTTATTGGATCCTCTATATATTAAATGGTAATTTTATATCTGTAAAGAATGTGCTTATCTTTGTGAAAAGGCTTTGATATTTAGAAACATTGTCGCTGTCCATTAGAGACACCACAAAACCACCTCTAATAAAGCCTATAAAAATAGAATATCAGTTGTGGATGTACTAATGCATCCAGCTGTTCCTCTCAAAGTGTACTGTTTGCCTTTTCCAATGAATGTATTTCCTTTGACTGACGTTTCGTCAGTGTAACTCTTTTGAAACAACAAGGCTAATATGAGCTGGAGTGAACAGAGAGCGTGGTAAATCAGGCTTAATTAATTGTATGCATTACACCCACATAAGCCAACAGAAATGTTCAAAGTGGTTGCCAAGGGAGTTGTTTTATTTTGATGAATGAAGGACTAAGGGCAGCAAGATCTGAACTTATGCAACCCTCAACTTCCTTCTTGAATTCTATTTATGCCTCTCATTTATTCTTATTCTTTATGTATTGATGCAGACAGCCTTCCTCTTTTCTTCCCAGGCTAGCTTTGTCAAAGGTCAATAGATTTAACTTTATAAGCCCCACTGACTCTCAATTGGACGTGTATGTCACTGTATCTATTGTGACGTGTACTTTGTTTTATGCCGAGTAATGTTTAAATGTGCAATTATTTATTTTTTGATTAATTAAATATGATATGTTCACTACCAGTCAAATGTTTGGACACACTCCTGAATATTCTGAAATCTTAAGATTAAATCCTTGAAAATAGTTTTGTTTTTTTGGGTAAACTGAACTGGAAGGAGAAGGAGCCAACAAGTGTCCAGCATACACTAGAACTCCTTTAATACTGCTTAGAAAAGCATCCCAGGATGCACCTCATGAAGTTTGTTGAGAGTGTGCAGAACTATAATGCAGAACGGTTAAGGTATAACATCTTGTATTCACTGCATAATCGTATTATTTTGAAATGAGGAAAATATTAGGCCTAATTAATGTGTAGGTGTGTTCAAACCTTTAACTTGTGTATTTTAAGTATCATGTGCTGTTTTCATAGTTTGAAACTTTCTGCGTCAGTGTCATTCAAACTTTCCCACTGTTTGCAGTGAAACGTGAGCGGTCACACATATACAAATGTGTGTATATTTCTGAATGTTTTTATAAGGCTTTCAGCTGTGTCACTTGTGGCAGTTTCATGAAGAATAGGAGAGGAAATGTGAGAAATGAGGATTTGGTGGCTTATGAAGGTGTCACTTGAAGCTGAAATCGGAGTTGGACACATGATACAGGATTAAATAATTCAAAGGCTTCTGTATGTGAGTGCACGTCTGTTTATAAGAGGGTGGTGGCTATTTGGACCATATTTGTATTTTGTTTTGAGCTTAAGTTGTTTTTCCGTATGCTTTGAGTTCTGAAGCTCAAAGACAATAGGAGGATATGGAAGACCGACTTCTGTCCAGAATGAGAATGAGACAGAACCATGAGTCAGAAGAAAACAGACTCGTTCAGGATATACAAGCCACAGCAGCTTGCAAATGGCAGAATGGGACACAGCCCTGGTGCTGGTGGTCTGCTGTCACTCCATAAGACAGATACAGTTGATATCCTGGGGACATGCAAGGAGGAGATCGTGAAATAGTCACAGTTGTAAAACACCTGTAAAAAAATAACCTTCATGAGATGCATAGGAATTGGGCTCCTTTGTTTAACGCAGATGCTTGTAACTAAAGTTTTATACCATATCCAGTGCATTGCATTCTTGTCATTTGACTTTGTCTCATGTTTACCCCCCACCCACAGTGTTTGCCTCACTCAGTTTTTTGGCCTTTGGCCTGTTCACCCTGTGGTCCCTGATCCCAGTGACCCTCAAACATACACAAACACTGGCTTCACAAAGTGTGTTTGTGTGTGTCCATTTCCTCTAGTGAGCCAGAGGAAGTGGCCATTTGAAAGGAAGCCTCTTCTAGCTGTCTCGTCAGTTTCTTTGTTTGTGCTGTAAATACCCTAAAAGATGTTCCTGCTGTTTTTTGTCATTAATCCAGTTAGAATGCTTGTCACGTTACTTTCATGCTATTTCTTTTATTTTGAAAGCTAGTTGTGCTTTCAAATCTCAAACTTTGGTATTAAAGTCGAGATGAAGTGAAAGTAGCAACAGATTTTTTTTCCATATTTTGACCTACATCAGAGTGAAACAGATTATCGAAAAAGAAAAAACATAGGGTGAGGACTTCTATCCATCCGTTTTGATTGAATGGAGGAAGATCTGAATGTGTGCTTGCCATCAATTGGTCAATTGTGAGAAAGAGGTTTAAGTGGACGAAATCATTGAAGAAGTCCACCATACGTCACCAGAAAGAAGTCTGTCAGTTCGTCGGAAGATTATGACATTTTCATTTAAAAATGATGACGTCAAAAAAAAAAAAAAACATATGCATGGATGAATTGTTCAAAAAATCACAATAAGAACAGTAACTTTTAGAAAACTGGTAAATTTTATATCATGCTGACTTTGAAATTTTGTAACTCATGCATTGTTTCTGCTACAGATGTGAAATAGTGCAGCTTATTGAGTGTGCTATAATTTTTCTAAGTGATTGCTTCACCAATAAAACTACTAAATTGAAATAAAATTAAGCTTTGTATTTAGAAACTTTAAATTTTGATTAATTGATTGGAAATTATGCAATAGGATTTGATTCTTTCAGACGGAAAGTCCCAAAAACAATCCAGTGTTTGTCTATTGAACCTTCAACCTTTTGCTGGTTTGGAAGGGAAATGTGAGCTTTAGTGAGCGCACCGAGGCAGACAAATGATTGAGGATGGATCGTTACAACTGTATTTTTCCACATGGCCTAGTTTCCCCTGAATCCTGGTCATTCTGCCTCTCACGGTAGACTGCGGTGACCGTGAGTACACACAGCCTCAGCCTTGGCCTCTGTCTTCCCCCCTCCCTTTCTCCCTCATTCTTTCTCTCTCTTTTCCTCTCCTGCTGCAGCGCTGCAGGATTTCCCTCCTTGCACTTCCTGTTTGGCCACATTCTGCACCGGCACCTGACTGTGTCAGTGGGGAGAAAGCCGTCAGATGGCTGATCCTCTTTGGTTTAGGATGTTAGGTGACATGGCAGAGGTGTCCTGTCAATGCTCATTAGACATCCTTCCTATGTAGCAGAACTAGCATATTAGTGTCTAACATTGCATTCATTACTTTTATCTAAGAAGCAATGCTCTGAAAACATCATGCTCATTCAAAAGATATTCTAGCTATGTTTGGAATGCAATACTTGTGTGCTGTTTACTGCAGCATGTGGAACAGTATGTAGGCCTATTTTACCAAAATAACATTTGGCTACATTGTTGCCAATTAATGGCAAAATATTGCATGTTTAATTAAATGAGTGTCTTCTGTTTTTTTTTTTTTTAATTATTTATTTACTATAAGTAAAACAGTGAAATGCACTGGTTTTAATGTTATTAAATGTGGTTTTAATGTTACTTTGAAACCTGATTTAATGAACCAATTGATTTATCCACTGGGCCACAGTTGTTTGTAGTTGGCATGAAATTCATGAAAATAGATTAATGAAAAGTGATGTATGCTGAACTTCTCCAATCATTTTGTTTGCATAAACCCTGCTCTTTTCTTACAATCGACTGCAAATTAATATCTGCCTCCATCCAATCAACAGCCGATGCATAGAACCGAGCCCTACATTTTCTTCTTTTTTCCATAATTTACACACTGACTTTGTTGTGTTTTATTGAAACTTTAAACACTCACATCTTTCTTGTCATGCTGACCAACAGACAGATGCTTGGTTTGAAAGTGACTTCTGTGTGAGCTGTGCCTCATACATCTTTACGCTATTAAAAATGGACAATGGATCTGTTTTGCGTGAAAAATTGACAGTACTTTAAGGCATGTTTCTAAAATGCAAACACAGTTTTCTGATTTTGCGTCTTTCTCTTTGCTAGTCTGGTCCTGTATTTGAGCTCTTTGTCCTGTTGGTGCAATTGCAAGCTGACAGCCCCATTCTGCAGTATTCAGGCCTGTGAAGGGTTCTTGCGTAACGAATGCTCAGCTGACTTTGATACCTTTAACTCCTGCGGTGACTTACTTTTGCACTGTAGTCTCAGAAACTTTTTGCTGAACTGTTTTTGACATGATTCCCCTTTACATAATGTCTCTAGCCCTTTTTACACAGACGTCCTGCTTCCGGTGAGTCGGCTGTGATGAGTAGTGCTGGTGGGCACTGGGTGCTGAGCTTTCAAGACAATCACTGATAACCCTCAGAGTAGCAGGTCATCCAGTTTTGAGACCATAGCGGCTGTTCTCTGGTACCAGGCTCTGCTAGACACACACACACACACACTCATTGCTGTGCTTTACCTCAGGGGTTGCTGCCAAAAAAAAAACTGGGAGAAAAATGAGCTGGAGCTGAAGAGCTGTTTTTGAACGAGGGTGCAGTAGAAGATGGCCAGATCTGTGATCGTGAATTAATCATTAAGGTTGTGTTAAAAGCATGAGGCCACAGTGGCTATGGAGAGACATTGATTGATGATAGATTGACAGAGAAGGCCTGCTCTTTTTTCCCCTCAGTCCATTACAAAAAGCAGATGACTTGTATGCTTTGCAAAATTACACTCACTGTGAAATCATCCTACCTGGAATATTTCCTGCTTTTCTACAAATGCAGCACTTTTATTTTTGTGATGATTTTTGTCTTTAATACTTCCATGCTCCATTTGAAGGGTTTTCTGTATTCCCCCTCCTCCTTTTCTTGTATTGTCTGGACAAATTATCTCAGTAAAGTCTGAAGGGCTGATAGATTATAAGAATGCAATATTATCTCGGACCCCTCAGTTAATATGGTCAATTAGAAGTGATTCTGTTTCGAATAAATAATTAATTATACATTTCAGGGGTGCTCCGATTGATCGGTTATATGATCGCTATCGGCCGATAATGGTTTGGGGAAGTTTGATGAAAGATTGTATTACTGTACTGCATAAAAAGAGAATCACAATGCTCAAAAAGCATTTTCAGTAACTGTCTTTTCACCATTTGGATTTTCAGGTCAAAGTTAATCAAAACTTTGCAAGAAAAATATAAATAAATTCATTTCTCCAGTCTCCTGCATTCATAAGCATATGAAAGGAAGTGAATTTAACATGGTCCAGTGTGACTCTCCGTTAACTGTAAAGCAGACATATGCTGTAAAACTGAGATGACATTGACATGACATTTCCTTATCCTCTTCAGGTGGTGGGAAGCACCTGTGTGTGTGTGTGTGTGTGTGTGTGTGTGTGTGTGTAACAAGGACATTCACTTCACTCATCCTCTCTTGCTCTTGAAAAGAGTGTGTGCTTTTTTAGGAAACTCTGTACAGAATATTTCCATTCCTTTTAACTCCATCTGCTGTCTTACCAATTTCTGCTGTCCCTTTCCGGAAGGGTGAATGATATGAAAATATTCAGAGTAACTAATTGAAGTTCAATAATGTTTGATAAATTAATTAATCAAATCAATATAGTTAAGGGCTTGAGGTATGGTCACAATTTTCAGTTATTTTATTAGAAGTAATGCATTGATTAAATTGATCAATAGTGACAGCAAAGACATTTATAATGTCAAAAGAATTTTATTTTATCTGCTGTCCCTTTGAACTTTCCACTTATCAAAAAAACAAACAAAAAAAAACTCCTGTTTGAATACTTTAATCTTTGTGTATTTTAAAGTGAATATTTTAAGCTTTAAAAATGTTGGAAATTCTGCATTTTCATCACAGAATATATTACATTTTAAAATGTATTAAAATACAAAACGGTTATTTTAAATTGTAATAATATTTGACATTATCTACTGTAGCCAAATGATGATGACAAATGATAAAAATACATTTTGGTTTTGTTCTTCTAGATTATTTACATTCAGTTAAGCATGGTTAAGAAAGGTGTGGTTAAAATGCTGGCTCTTATGCTAACATGGTACCATGGAAATATCATGGTTTATTGTAGGGATGCACCGATATGAAAATTTTGGCCGATACCGATACTTCTTTATTTTTGAAAGCCGATAACCGATATGTTGGCTGATAAATCTATATCCAAATTTTTATATACTTTTTGAGAGCCTGATTACAAAAAAGGTCTCATCATTAAAAGCCACATCCCAAACACTTCAACATAAGCTGCCTAGTTTGAACGGTGTACGTTTTAAAAATAATTTTACTCTCCCATTACCAAATTTAGTCATAAAAAAGTCTTACAAATAAATAAAATAATGCATAAATAATGCAAACAAGTCACTGGACATCATTACACGTGTAAAGAATCAAAATGAATGCGCCATAGATCAATAAAACGGAATAGCCTCTGCACGGACAATAATTAAATTATTTTAATTACTAAACCATATTGTTGATGAAAATAATAAGAGAAAAATAAAAGTGTTCCCAATCATAGTTATTAATGTTGTGCACTGCTGTTTGAGCTGCGTGCGGCCGTGCGCTGAGCTAAAGATGATCACCGGTAAACTGAAGCGCTCTTTTAACTTAACCAAACGCATTCTATTTGAGGTAAATCAGATATACATCAAATAAACACAATATTACAACGTACAATTGCACAAAAGGCTGCAAACGAACAGCGCGCATCTGAAGTGTCTCTGAAGGAAATAATGCATTATTTATCGGCTTTAAGATATCGGCCAAATTTTCTTATCGGGCCGATACTGATAACAGAAAAAATTAGCATTTATCGGCCGATACCGATATGGTGGCCGATATATCGTGCATCCCTAGTTTATTGAAATACCTTGGACCACCAAGTAATATAGTAATAATTCAACTCTTGTGAAGATTTATGATTTATCGCATAGCCACTGCTGATCTCAGTGGTATGAATGTTTTTGATGCTCTGAGGCGCATGCCTCTCAGCTGAGAGCTGCAGTGGGAATGTTGCCCACTGATTGTGGTGGCATCTGATCCTTTAGCCACACCGATGAATGTGGGACTGTCTTGCAACAGGGTGTGGATCTGAGAGAGCTTTATACCCCTATTTGATTGCAAATAGTTTCCACACAGGTGAGAATTTTAAGCTTTAAAATTACCTTATTAATTCCAAAGGGAATTCTGAAGAGGAAATGCTGAATTTGGTTTATAGAGTACAGTAAAGTTTCCTCCAAGTAATATTTACATAAAATATTGCATAGATAGGCTTGTCACATAAAAGCCGTATAATTCTTTAAAGTTCTTACCTCATGTTAATGAGTAGTTTACTTACGTATTCACAGGACACAGGACTGTCTTGTAAAACTGTAAATGAAGAGTTGATGATCCAGAAAGAGAATGAGAGTGCATTTGCCTGAAAGCTGAGAGATTTGCCATTCAAATCAGTCCCGTAGCTAATCTCACTTCCCCGATATGTGCCTTATGGTCAGACCTCCTGCAGGGGCAGCCCTAATCTCACTTATCCACCTATTGCATGTAATTATTGCCATATTAGAAATAAGACCAGCATCTCCTCACCTTGCCTGCACAGTGGGCCGACCCATACTCTATTGCTCTGTCTACGCTTATTGTAGTTTTTGACTGAATGCCCTGGTAAAGAGCTCCACTCTGAGTGCTTCCTTCTTTTTGTGCCTTTTATGAGGATTTTTGTCTTTCCTTGTACAGAAACACATTTCATTACACCAAATACACAAAATAATGTTCTTTTTAGCAGCATCATATGACCCCTTTAAAGACTAGAGCTATAGAATTTGCAGGGAACCAACATATTCAATCAGACCTGTGAATTTGTAATGTGAAGTTAAGAAATTTGACAAGAACATGTCTGGGTCATATTTTAGTCATTATTTTTTGCAATTTTGTTTGCCTAAATCATTCCTTTCAGCTTTAAGATGTATATTTTTGTTATTTGTTTTTAAATATTTTTTTTTATTATTTATTCTTTGTTATTTAGATTTTTTTCCACATTAAGATAATGAGAATGTGTGAGGGAAAACCAGTACTTAATCAGAGTCTTAACAGTTTAAACATAGGCTATATTTTCTCAAAAAAATTTTTTTTAAATTGTAACCTTAAACATTTGAGCAGTAGTGTAAACACTTGGGGAAGTTAACTCACTGCCTCTCATATTGTGGCAGGTGAACACTGTGCTGTCCATCAGCAGTCCATCGCTGTAATCCATGTGATACATCACAGACCCCATATAGTACTGTCTTTTGTGTAGAGTTTTTCTTCTGTGTGTGGGGCACTACCATAGACTTTGATGTGGAATGTCAGAGATTCCTTCTTTTCTCTTCTTTGTCAGAGCTGGGAACCAAGAATCTCCAGTTTTGTCTTCTCGTCCTCTGACTTTTTCAGTGACTCTGATTAGTAGGTCATTAGTTACTGGGAGTTGTAATCTGTTTTGGCTAGAGCTGTGTTAACAAGATTTACTCTTAACTGACATGGCTAAAATTACCAGTTTACGAGACAAAGACATCTGTGAGAGGCGGCAAGATCATTGAGGCCATTGTAGCTTTTTCAGTCTGTGTTTATCTCATTAATTTTGGTCTTTGGCTTCATTTGGGTTTTGGACAGTACTATTTGTTGTTCTGTTTCAGTGAAGACTAATACAATTTGGTTGCAGTGTTCTGAAGTTCTGGAATTCTTTTGTTTATTAGATTAGGTGTTCCTAAGCTCCTAGCCTGTCCTTACAAGTGCTTCTGTCAAAATAAGAGGTGGCAGATGGCATAGACGCTTGGTGAAGTGAACAGAACGATGCATTGACATTCCCACTTGTCTGCACACAGTATCCAGCTGTTAACTTTCAGATGTTTTTATCAAATATACTGCCTTTGAACAAAAGTGAATATGGATGAATATCCACAAAATTCAGGTCACTGCGAAACCTATGACAGGCAAAATACCATTAGCCTTTAAAATGCAAACATCTTGCCAAAAGATTAGGCCATATGGATTCTAATTTTAGTGTAAAGATAATAAAAAGAGAGGAAGTGTGTGTGTGTGTGAAGGAAAAAGGAAGGCCAAGATCTTCAATTGTGTTCTCACACAATAGAAATAAATATATGTCAGCATAAATGAAAATGTATACTCAGCTGTTAGCATTGTCGCCCTGAAATGCTTCCCAGTTATGTAATGCCTGCAGCTTGGATCAAACCAAACACATTGTGGTTTAATTAAGTTTTATCTGATCTCTCGGTAGATTCCGCAGAAAGATTGATGGCTCTTGATCAGTTGTAAACAGCTATCACACTCTCTCTTTTGTTTGGGTTATGTTTTGTTAATGTGTTTTGCATGTCTGGCCCTGTCAATAGGGAGGAGGTGGTCAGTCAGCCCTTCTGGCGAAGGATGACCCACTCCATCTGTCCAGGGTCAGGTGGGCGTTTATGGTAATTCGCTCACCCGTTGAGTTGAGGGCATCCGGAATGATTTCAAATACCCAGTCATGTGACACCATGCTTGAGGAGGGCAGTCTAGGTTAAAGGCCTGTATTCATACCAAAGCAAAATCTTTAGCACCTACACCACCGTTCAGGAGTTTCGGTATAGTTTATTTATTAAAAACACAGCTAATACTCTATAGGGTGCATTAAATATTTTTTTAACAATGGTCCTCTATTTGTTTTGTTTGTTTCCTGAGAGTATTTTTCTGTTTGCCATCAAACTCTGTCTGAATAGTTTTGGTGTGAAAATTGTGCTTTATACTTTAGTTTATTTACTCGCATAGGATTTAGCATGAACAGGTTTTAACACAATCTGGCGTTAAAAGAGATTTTAGAGGGAAAAAGTTCAAGCATTGTGTTTCAAAGCATTAAGATGGTACTTAAGAATTACTTGCACAGACTGAAAGATTCATCAGAGTTTGAATTTAGATTTTAAAGTATTTGAATGTTTACTGTATTTTACATGATGGTTGACTGAATGTGCACTTTTAATGGATGTGGAAACTTGGAAACTTTCTCAATCACCCTTCAACTCCAATCCACCCTTTATCTACTTTTTTTTTTTTACTGAAAGTAATAATGAAGTGACAGGAGGTAGCAAGAGGCATTAATAAAGAAAGTAAACTGGAGAAAATGATTTTGACTAAAGTAAATTCATTGTAAGGCTGAGAGAAAGATACCCCTCAGTCAGTTTTCCTGTAGCATGTGTGTGCCTGGATGGTTGCTTTCGAGTGGGCTGTTAATGATATGTGATGTGCTGGAGAGGGATGTAAATAGAGGTGTCTGTCTAAAAACAGCCCTGCACACTGTATACTTGCCCTCCAGCTGAAGGAGTGGGAGTGGAGGAGTGGTCAGGGTGACACAGCAGCTTGCAGCTAGAAGCAGAAGTGGGGCCGGAGCTGCATTCCTGAAATAACAGCAAGTTTTGGGAGGTGACCGGAAGGAGGAAGTCACTACATGGTCCCGTTCCTGCTTGGGCCAGTATAAAAACTCTCATTTGTTTGGGGGAATACACATCACATATTTTGTTTTAATACCATCTAGGTTTAGTTATCTTGGCTGTGTTTCGAACTTTAGCTGTCTAGACAACGTTTTTAGGCATATTTATTAGGCATACACAGACATGAGTTTAGCTGACTTGAAACATGCCTCCAATGCCCCAAAAAAATGCTGTCTAGGTAGGTAGCTTATTAGGATTTGAAACACAGTCATCTTAGTGCTACCTGGCTTCAATTTGGAGACTTTTCTTTTACTTTATTTTCTGCTTTAATAATGCCATACTGTTTTTACACATGTGCACACTTTTTCTTGATTGGTTTATGCGATGACTAATATTTCATATTCTTCTTGTAAGCAACAGCTGTGTCAAAAGCTAGTCTTTAGTGTTAGGTCTATCCAGAAACAGACCTTTTGTAAGCACCTTAGACCCTGCTGATAAAATCACTCTCCCCTGATGAAGCTGTTTTATGGAGCCCATCCAATTCAGCGTCTCCTCATCACTCTTTCCCACTTTCAGCCCTCGACCTTCCCTACTGCTCTCTTAGAGCCAGTTCTGTTCTGTTTTATTGCCACAGCTAATAAACACGCCTCAAATGTAGCAGTCTGAATGGAGTCTATGGACTGAAATGGATGGTAATATTTCATGATGTGATTGCTTTATAATGATTTGGTTTCTCTATTTGTCTTTTTTTTTTGGAAATGGGATTATGTGAATGGTCTAGGGTCAGAAACTTTGGGGATATCTAATGTTAGCAATTCTAATATACATGATAAATGTCTGGCCTGGACCTTTCTTTTTTTAACAAGTTTCCTCAATATTTGAGCTCCTTTTGTAAAAGTTTCAGTGTTATGTATGCTACTGTTCAGTATTTATGTTTTTGAAAGAAAGAAGTCTCTTCCAAATGCCAACTAAAGCTGTATTTATTTGATCAGATAGAGTAAAAACAGTTATATTATGAAATACTACATTTTAAAATAACCGTTTTCTATTTGAATTTTCTGCAGCCATTGCTCCGGTCTAGATCATCATTGAAACTAGAGATGCACCGATTGCAATTTTCTTGTCCGATTCCGATTTTTTGTTAGTGTGATCTGCCGATACTGATTTTTGGCAATTCCGATGTTCTTTCTAAGAACTATAATTGACAGCATATACAAACAAAAATCTACTTTTCTTCAACGCAAAGTTTTATTTTCATAAAAAAAAACACAAGTAAAAAGTCAGTAATAAAATATGGACTGCGGTCCCTTTAAGAGTTTATCCACGGACCCAATATACTGTTACACAACATGCGTTCTCTTTCTCAACTATTTAACGTTCCAAAACTGACTGTGTTTAACAGGATACTCGCCAAGACGGGCATTTTGACATAATTTTGTATTTATTTGAACGTTTTAGCGCAGTTAGCCACTCATTTTGGTATTTGTGGCTCACAAGCTGTTTGAGACTAATATAGATAAGTGGTGGTGCGCACGCTTTTGGTGTAAGTGCGAAACCTGCGGGAATGACTAAAATAATGAGCAATGCAAGCACTATTTAACCGGAGCGAATGAGACATGTGTGAGAGAGAAGGGGTCGTCGGAGAGAAGAAGAGTGAGTATTGAATGTTATTGCCTGTGCCGCTGGTAACAAAACGGATCGGCTCGGAATCGGAAAAAAGTGAGACTGATCGGCCGATCACCGATCCGGGCTGATCATGAGGAAAATCGGCCGATTACGATCCCTGGCTGATCGATCGGTGCATCTCTAAAGGCGGGTGTACACGGTGCGATTTTTGCTGTCGTACGAGCTCGCAGGCGATTTTTTTCTCTCGGGAGAAAATCGCAGATGCTCATATGGTCGCGGCTCGTACCCTGTGAGAAGAATTACGGGCCGGTCCGC
>NW_015548214.1:1450504-1453409 GCF_001515605.1 Sinocyclocheilus anshuiensis | reverse complement strand
GACTCTGCTGTTCTTCGGCTGGTTCTTCCTGTATACGTTGATTGACAGATGTCTCGTCCAGTCAGCGGTGAGTAATCCCAAACCAATGGTGCTGTCTCAAACTATACCTACCTCTTCCGGTTTGTCTGATTTGTCTTTGTGTTTTCTGATTTGTTAATTTGTTTTCGGATTTGTCGTTGTGTTTTCTGACTTGTTATTTTGTTTTCGAATTTGTCATTGTGTTTTCTGACTTGTTATAATGTTTTCTGAATTGTTGTTGTGCTTTCTGAATTGTTATTTTGTTTTTTAGACTTGCATTTGCGTTTGTAATTTGTTATTTTGTTTTCAGAATTGTGATTTGCTCTGCACTTCTCGGCCACCGTACGCCTGCCACAAAGAAAACTATTTCGTCCTCAGAATCCATATTTTTATGAATGGCGTGAAACGTAATGCTTACGTCAGAGTTGGTAAAATCGTAGTAAATTCGTGTCGTGTGTGACTGCCTCAGTACGATTTTCGGATAAACTCAATCGTGACATGTGCCAGAGCTCACGACGTTCCGACCTTCAGAATCGCACCGTGTACGCCCACCTTAAGTGAAACCATTCTAATGTACTGATTTGATGTTCAAGAAACATTTCTTCTTGTTATGAAGGGTGAAAACAGTGTGCTGCTTAATACTTTTGTGGAAACCATGATACATTTTTTTAGGATCCTTTGATGAATAAAAAGTAAATTATTATATTATTTTATTTATTTGTTTAAAAAAAATTTTTAACAATTTTTTACATTTTATTTTTTATTATTGATGCAGTCCTTTTTGCAGCCCAAACACATCACAGGCAGCCCACCTCAGGTCTTTCCAAGTCTACAGTCAATTTTTATAAGGATGTTTTGAAATATTTAGTCTGTAGACACAGCTTTTCTGACTGTATGAGTCTTAAATGAAGATATGCCGGGGGTTTTTTTTGGCGTCTTCTCTATATGAATCAGAAGATTTGGCATTGTTATATTTTTTGCAATAATTGTATGAAAACACTTCTTGTAAATCAAGAAATGTTCTTGGCCTTCAGATAAATGATTATATAGTTATGTTCCCCCTCTGGGATGTGTGTGTGATTGAAGTGCATGTGCCTGCGTATGTATTTTCATGTCTTGGCGTGTTGTATGTGGGTAGTGCACTGCATACCCAAGAGAGACGCCCAAAACATCTGCTCCTGCCTTTAGCGCACCTGGATGGGGTGCTGTCCTACAGTATGATGGGTTAAACTTATCTACTTTCTGTGTAGCTCCCTGTTAGTTCACAAGGAAATGAAAAGAGAAAGTACAGACGTTGCTTTGAGCAGTTTGCCACTCCCTCTAACACACACCTTTATCAGCGACACCTATAGTTGAGGCTCGTCTCTTCTGTAGACAGTTATTTTACTGTGTTTGTTATTACAGACAGATAGATGTGGTTAATGGAGTGAGATGACTGTCTTTATTGCATTAACATAGATTAATGAAGTTTCATTTTATATTGACTTGTGCTCACATGTCAGTTATGAAGATGGATAGCACTATCTGGGGAGCGATAAGCAAAGCCCCTCGCTGATCTTTGATCTCTCACACATTGATGTTGGAGATCTGCGTGTGTGGGTTTTCCAAGGGCCGCTGTGCTCGTATGGAGCTGTGCAAAGTGTTACACGGCTATCTAATGACCGTCGGCTGATGCTCAAGTCTTTAATTTAATCTGCCCCTCCTTTCCATGGTTCTCTAATGGAGTGTTCTCAGATTTACTCTCCATTTCCTCCACACTTTATCAAGTTATGTCCATGTGCCTGCTCATTTGATGATGTTTTACCACAGACCATTCTCTTCAGTTTGCAGTGTTTGCCACTTAAGGCTCATATTTGGATCATCTCCCATTCTTTATTTGCATCTTTCATCATTTCTTAATTGCAGTGCTGCTGCCTGCACTTGCTCTAATTAAAGGGGTCATATGATGTTAGGGTTGGGTATCCAGAACCGGTTCCATTTTAGAACCAGTTCCAAATTTCCAATAATCGGGTGTTCGATAAGACGTGCATTTCGATTCCGCTTAACGATTCCCGCGTTCACATTTTAATGTGATTTTAAACTATTTAAGTGCAGGAAGGGAAAGAACTTGCACACTGTTTGCGTGCAGCGCACACATCTGAAGCGCGAGCACAGAGAACAGTGGTCCCGATGCAGGTATTTTTAGATCTGTGTGTGTTCGGTGTTAAAGAGACAGCCGTCTAATAAACGTGCTGCCTATCATTAATGTTAATCAAAGAACAAAAGAAAATCATTAACTGACTGAATATCTTTCGTAAATTTAATGAGGATTAATCAATATTTTATTTATGAAAAGAAAATTATACAATGTTTTTAAACTTTTGATTTCAATTTCTGTACCTGACATTTGTTCAGTTTTATTTATTAATGCTATTGCTAATTAATTTGCTTACTTGTCTTTAACAATTTAATGTTTGAAATTTATATTAGTCTAGTTGTTTTTTTTCTGTGGTATTTTTTTTATAAAACCATAGACATAAAACAGAATAAATATGTTTGACATCTAAATATTTTACTTCAAATTTGTTTAATGGATTTTTTTATCTTATTAGACAAAAACATTAAAACCCATTATAAACGAGGCATTTGTTGCATCCAGTGGGGATATAATTACGGATTATAATGACTTATACTGTCTTTTTACGCGTTGCGTTGCATTGCGCCGCGTAAACATAAAACCATGTCTGCATTTGTGATCGGAGAAATGACAAACAACAAGTGCTACTCTACACTGCTCAAAACTAAGTTTGAATCGTCACAGGCAAATTCTTTACATATATAAAAAAACGTACTTACAGTCTGTGAGTCAGAACAGCCGGCATTGTAGTCTACTCTACCAGGATCAGGA
>NW_015548214.1:1447578-1450413 GCF_001515605.1 Sinocyclocheilus anshuiensis | reverse complement strand
GACTTTAGTCTTTGCAACTTTACAGATCTTCTTTATGCACCAAGAGCTTGTAACACTCCAAAGAGAAAGGAAAAATTGAAATCGCATCTTATGACCCCTTTAAAATGATAACCTGTTACTTGGAGTTGCCAAAAAGTTATTCTGCCATTTGTCAGTTGTGTGACAATTTTCCTTAACTATCATTATGTTGACAATAGATTAAAATGGGGGGGAAAATAGGCCAATGTTGATTATTAATGGATGTGATGTAAGGAATGAAATCTGTTTCTTATTCCACAGGGATGCGAGTGGTGTCCCTTATGATGTTAAACTACCAGATGGTTACTTGACGTTTATTTGCTGTGTTCTGCAATGTTTTATGACTTCATAAGCAGAGTTTGTTTTTGATTTCCCATAAAGTTGGTTCACTCCAGACCAACAAATGCCAACAAAACCCAAAATTACAAATTGTGGCAACAGGTTTTACTAAATATGTAGCTGGATATTATTTTCCCTGCCTTTTGTGGTTCCAGAGTTATTACATCTTGATGAAAGATTTTGAAAACAGTTTTTTTTTTTCCCCAATTTAAAACAATAATATGCACTATGCATGCAGTAATGGCTTATGCAACATAACACCAGAGGCATTTATTAAGAAAGTGAAATGGGTTAAGTTTGATTTGTTTTTAAGTACTTGAAGACATTATCTCTTCATCAGTACTAGACAAGCAGGCTAATAGTGGTTTGTTTTGGGAATGGTGGCCGATTGGGCAGTTTTGCTGCCAAATTGTGTGGGCTAGCCTATAGAGTGCAACAGTTGGATTCCAGAAGTAAAAATCTCATTCATTTTCTCAATATGGGAACTGATTTTTAACGAAAAAGTATAGACCACTACAGACAGAGCTGCTTTGAGTGGCGAAGTTATTAATCAATGATATGCTTTTGTTGAAGCCATCAGCCTGCAATATTTCAACTTATTTTTTAATTGTTTAATAGCAAAATTCCTGGTGGAATATCAGTAATTGAAACAAGCTAATCATGGCAAAAGCACCCACCCACTCTCATGAAGCACTGCAAATGACATATTTCAGTCAATCTACGTGTGTGTGTGTGTGTGTGTGTGTGTGTGTGTGCGTGCGCGCGTGCGTGCGCGCGTGTGTATATACACGGTCCCTGTTGACTTCCATAGTATTTTTTTCCATACTGTGGAAGTCAATGGGGACCATCAACTGTTCTTTAAATCAATAATTTTCAACTTTTTCTATTGTTTTTAATTAAATTATGTTGTTTGCAATGCTTCACAGGATTGTAGTTCTATCCCTCATGGCATAGTTTTAGATTCTTACTTCCCTCCATGTTAAGATGAGCTAGATCTGTGTGGCCTGTTCTGTCTCTGCATGTGCTAAATGTCTGATTGAGAGTCTGGGGTCTTGATGCAGTTACTCACGGTGGTGGAAGAGTAGGCCAGTTCCACATCATTACATTACAGCACTGCATTCACCTTAAACCACCCTTAAATCAATACAGAGAAGGAGGGAAGGAGCAAAGGCAGTAAAGAGAAGAGAATAGGATGGAGGAGAAGGAAAAGGGTAGCGGTGTTTGTCAGGGGCCAATGAATGAAATCTTTCTCTGGATGGAGAGCTGAGAAGTCTTTTTATTTCTCTCTCTTGTTATTGCCCTTTGCTGGTCCACACTGATCTCTCACTCATCTGCTGCATGCTTTTTGTTAACCATTTACTTTTAGAAAATTTCCTGTTCTGGATTATGTAATGGCTCATGCAATGCTTTTTTTTTATATACACATTTTTACTCGTCTGGAATGAACTGTATAAAATCAAAACAGACGTGGCTGTTCAATAAGCGGAGAAAGAGTTATATATTTTCATGTATTTATTTTGTAATAACAATGTATCAGTGGATTGTGTGGGCATGTACATATCAGTCATGTGAGGCGCTGACAGTAAACCAAGCAAGGAATTTTGTAATGTAAGAGGTGTGTCCTAATGGGAAAAAATTATGGTAATTTACTGGAAAGGAATAAAAAGGAGAATGTGAGAGAAAATGTCAAAAATGATCACACTTACAACTGGATTTTGACATTTTCTGAAGAAAATGTAGTGGCTTGCTTATGTACAAAGAATATTTGCTACTGCATGTTTAGCAAGTTGCTTTGCAGTGTCTAGGGTGTTCTGGTTTGCTTACAGCTTAAAAGAGTCCATCCCCAAGTTCATAATATAATGGTTCATGATTATTTTTAGGGATGCACCAAAATGAAAATTCTTGGCCGAAGTCGAACAAAATGAAACACTGGGCCGAAGGCCGAATACCGAACACGGTTTTTCCACATTTTTCCCCCATGTAGGCCTATTTTGCCATTTTTGTTCACCATTGCATTAATTATATTGCCAAAATGTGCTTTTTACTGTTTTGTCCTGCTTTTCAAATAAAAAATCAATTACAAAACACCAATTTAAAAATATTTACTTAACACTGAACATTTTTTTTGCATTCTAGCAGACATTATAACAACAAAGCACAATTTAACTTAAAATTAATAAGTTAGTAAAATAATATTTTTTGGCCATTTTTGAGACTTAGGCATGTATTTTTTACTGTACAAATAAAGGCAGCCTTGCTGAGCAGAAGAGACTTCTTTTAAAACATTAGAATATATTACAGATCCCAATTTGAACACTATGTGTGAATGTTATAATAGATGTATTAATAGAGCTGTTGTAGGGTAATTATTATTATCATTATTATTGTCTTTTTTATTTTATTTTACAGAATGACAGTAAAATTACAATACTATCATTTATGAATGTCGATGGAGTTGTTGCTTTTTCTCGGCTTTTA
>NW_015548214.1:1447391-1447543 GCF_001515605.1 Sinocyclocheilus anshuiensis | reverse complement strand
GTTCAGATACAGGTTTTCACAAAAACAAAAATCTTATACAACAGCATTTCAGCCTTTAGACCATTTTTATGAAAAGGGGTAAATCAAGCATATAAATTGTTAATTTAGAACGTATAAATATACTATTACTGTCTTGTTTAGTTTTTAGAAGA
>NW_015548214.1:1444639-1447167 GCF_001515605.1 Sinocyclocheilus anshuiensis | reverse complement strand
TTTTTGTTGACAACAGCATGCAGATTTATAAATGATTCTCATTACGAATTTGGGAAGATGTTTGTTGCACGTATCACATTGTCACATGCCTTTAAAAAAAAATTCACAAAAATGTTACCGAGCAACTGACGAGTAACAAGTTAAGCGCAGATTTTCGTCGAGCTTTGGACTTTGAACCCTGGCGCAGCAAGCTCATGCAGCGCTGTCAGAATACATGCAATTCGTGCGTGCATTAGAAAATATAACATTCCAGGGCTCGCAAAATTTCTAAATCCATGGTAGCCCTTCAGGCAGGTACTCTTCAAATTTTGGTAGCCCGAAAATATGACATCATTGCCTTTTGAAGTTTAATCCAGCCGTATCGCGACTCTTGTCTTTCTGTCCCCAACTGTAAGATCTCTTGAAATTATAATTAAGACATTTCTTTTACCATTTAACGTATTTAAAACTTTTTATGGCCTTACGTTTGATACAACTCACTTTAGGAGTTTTTAAGGACCCGCGGGAGGTCTGTATTTAAGATAGCCCTTCGGGCAGAGCGGTGATACATTTTGGTAGCCCGACTGGAGAAAACAATAGCCCCGGGACGTCGGGCTAGCGATTTTGCGAGTCCTGCATTCTGCAGTTTATTTACTAATCGTTTGAGGTAATTTCGCGATTTCAATCATCATACAGTAGCCTAACCACCAGCATCAGCCACCTCTTCTTCTCATCGGAGACGTGATGCAGCACTAAACAGTCTCTCGCTGTCAGTGCTTCGTGCTTGTAATGATTTCTGCGTATTTCTCTGATAGTTTAAAATACTTTCACACTGCCGACACGTTTGCTGCATTAGTGCGTGCCTCTATTTGATTGCGTTAAGCCCGGCTCACACTGTGCGATTTTGGCCACGATTTGGTCGTCTGAGACAAATTTTGAAAATCCTAAAAGATTTCTATAATCCTAGGCTAAAATCTGTAGTCTTTGATCGATAGTTTGACATGTTCACCGACAGCCGATTAATGACCGTTGCGATGCTGCTTGCACTATTCTTCTTAAATATGCCGGTATTGCCGCCATTCATATACTTTTAATGATAGCCAACATTACAGCCCCACGAGCAATGCAGCTCGCAGTCACTGAACGTGTATGGGTTGATAAGGTAAAACTCGGGACAAGTTTTCTTGCGCGCACCCGTTTTTAACGCATCTTGACTGTTGTGCAGTCTGACATTAATAACTGAGATCCCACAGTGTGACATGATCATCATGTTCGTACAGTCTGACAAGTACAATCCTAAAGGACTTTTAAAAAATCGCACAGTGTGAGCCCGGCTTTAGTCATTGTTCGGTACATATTAATCGGCCGAACACCGAAAGAGATTTTTTTGCTATTTTCGTGAGTCTGCTCGCTTCAAAATATAACGGCACATCTTTCCTTAACAAGCCATTGCATTTGAGGAACATTCCAGTGTTATTATTGTTAACTAAAAATATTAAAAGTTGTTTTCAGTAATTAAAGTAAAGCTGAAATAAAATATAAATATTAGATGAAAAACTTAAAGAAAAAAAATAGAACTAAATAACTTGGCAACTAAATACAATGAAATAAGTGGACGTAAGTACTAAAATTACTTAATCTAAAACTGAAATAAAAATAAAGATAACAAATAAAGAAATAAAAATTACAAAAGCAATTCAAATGAATTCTGAAAATATCACAATAAGATAATTCAAAATATTAATAAATACTAGTATATTAATAAAAAATACTAAAATAACGGCATCATTCATGTTCGTGAGCTAATAGTAATGCTTGCCTTAGCAAATGCCACTGATAAAGTCATTCTTTTCATTTATATTTAATTTTAATTCTTTGGTTAGAATTCAGTTTTGTTAAAAATAAATAAATAAATAAAATCAATGGCCACTGTACACCATAGAATCCATGGTGCTATTGTAATGCTGACCTGGTTCAGTTACTAATGTTGAAGCTTAATTGAGTTTTTAAACAATAGCAGAAAAGTGCAAGTCCGTTTAACCACCTGTGAACTAAGAACTGTTTCTGTCTGTCTTATTTGTGCTATACCTGCCGGTTTTAAGTGTTTATTTCAAACCACTTTTAGTAGGATCTCTCTCTATTATGACTGAGAGCTATAGACACTGAGCCTTTACTCTGAGAGGCAGGTGATCGACGGCCCCCGTGACAAGCACATCTTCATAACAATGTGTATGTAAGCGTCTTTTGTGTGTAACCCTTCCTGAAAAAAACAAGACAGGTGCAATTAAAAGTGGATCCTAGGCTTAAATGAAAGCGTGGATGTGAAGTGCATGTGTGTGAGGAGAGCTTTAATACACTTTTGACTCTTTCAGCTGTCACCCTGCCCATCTCTTCTAGACACAGTTGTTTCATAAAAAGCATGTCAGCATTAGTGCTGGGCGGTATGACCAAAAATTTATATCACGGTATTTTTCAAAATTATACCGGTTTCACGGTACATGACGGTATTTTTTTTTCATGCATGACCGGGTGTTAACCATATTTTCTAC
>NW_015548214.1:1442781-1444512 GCF_001515605.1 Sinocyclocheilus anshuiensis | reverse complement strand
TTTGCGCAGCTCGTCAGTGAACAACGGCTCTGTGTAGTTAATGCTGCTCAATGTGAAAGCCCGCAGGTGATGGAGACTTACCGCTGATTACAGAACCGGCTTTTCGGACAAGATGTGCGTTAAATATCGCATGCGATTTATCATGCAGCCCTAATCTACACTAAAGAGCAGCTATGTGGTTGTTTTGGCTATATTACTTTTTTGTCTCATGCAGCGTGCTGCCTGCGTCTGAGTAACAAACTAAAAAAAAACAAAAAACAAAAAAGTGCATGTGATATTAACAGGCGAACTACGCTCATATTTATAATTCCAAACAATCAGTAAGCGACAGGTGCTAGGAAACGCTGTTTTGTACTCATTTATTGACAAGTCGGCTGCGATGCGGCCAACTGAATGCAGTGCTTCTCTGCCGCTCACTGCACCGAACAGACGCCGAGAGAGGTGACACTTCTCCGGGAAAGTCAGACCTCGCGTTCGCGGGACAGCACTGGCCAAATCTTCCAACTGAACCATAGCTAAGGTTTATCCAAAAAAGTCGCTAGGTTTGTGTGAGACGCGGGAGCTGATGGCAGGGGGTGGTGGATATTTGTGGCGGTCAATGTGGATATTGTGGATGAGTTCTTCTGTGTCATCACGTACTATTGCGGTATTTTAAAAATTCATATCATAACAAAAATAAACACCGGTATTCGGTATGAACCGGTATACCGCCCAGCACTAGTCAGCATTTTAAGGGTGCCTTTGGATCTACATTCACAGGACTGTTTCGTATAGGTTTTCTTCGTCAGGGTGTGGTTTCTCCTAGTATGGTGTAGTTGCACAGAAGAATGACAGCTGCTGAAGAGAGGAGAACAGGAGATGGAAGGATCAAGAAAAGGGAATTCAGATGATATCATTAAAAAAAATCTGCTGAGATGGCTTCAAGCAGTCTGGAGTGTTGAATGGAGATGAGGTCATGCGTGTCGTCCAATCGGAGATTGATTTTTGAGGTTGCATTTGTGAGGGCGATGTGATCTGCTGCCGCACTGTAAATCAAACCTTCATTCTTGTGCATTAGCACCACGCTGTTGATCATCTAAATCAGGGGTGTCAAACTCAATTCCTGGAGGGCCGGAGCCCTGCAGATTTTTGTTCCAACCCTGCTCCAAAACACATACAATGTAGTTTTCAAATAAGCCTGAAGGACTTGATTAGTTGGATCAGGTGTGTTTATTAGGGTTGAATCTAAACTCTGCATGGCTCTGGCCCTCCAGGAATTGAGTTTGACACCCCTGGTCTAAATGAAGCGTGGCCTGGCAGTGATGTGTGGGCAAAATAAGCATAAGTGGTCTTTGTATCTTTTGTTCATTATTGTGCAAATGTATGTGAATTTCTGTAAACACAGGTGTCATTTAAAATGTAAGTCTATGTGAAATGAAAATTGAAACTACCGAACATATGCACTACCATTCAAATGTCTGGGGTCAGTAAGAGATGTAAAGACATTTACATTGTTACAAAAGGTTTCAATTTCAAATAGATGCTGTGCTTTCGAACTTTATCTTCATGAAAGAATCCTAAAAAAATCATGGTTTCCATAAAAATACTAAGCACCACAATTAATCACCAAATTTAAAATGATTTCTGAAGGATCATGTGACAATGAAGACTGGAGTAATGACCATCACAAAAATAAATGACATTTTAAAATATATTAAAATAGAGAAAACTTATTTTAAATTTGAAAAAAAA
>NW_015548214.1:1435947-1442759 GCF_001515605.1 Sinocyclocheilus anshuiensis | reverse complement strand
AATTTAAAAAAAAAAAAAAAAAAAATATATATATATATATATATTATTGAAAATTATATTTCTATTTAAAAATAAAAATATATTACTGTTTTTACTGAATTGTTGATTGTATAAATGCATCCTTTGTGAGCATCAGGGATTTCTTTCAAAAACATTAAAAGTCTTACAGACCTCAAACTTTTGAGTGGTAGTGAAATAATGTTTGGAATGTCTTTGTATTGTGTTATTACTTGCACCTACTTTGACTTTCATTTCCTGACGTAAGGCCACATGTTGAGCTGGTTGGGTAATGTTAACCCAGTACCTAAATAGTTATTTTGCCATAGTTTTAGCAAACTCTTTAAAATCAGGCTCTGTTTCTGAGAAGGTAGTTCCTGCTTCTTAAAATATCCTGTTTTGCTTGAAAACATTTTGAATTTTGATTATTGACTAACTGATGTGTTGAGGTTCTTAATGCTGATAGATTGTTCTCATTCTAAGGTTAAAACATCTTTTGCAAACTAAAATCTTGCTGCTTTTGCTTAACTCACTCTAGTAATTTACTTTACTTTACTTTACTTTTTACTTTACTTTAGTTTATGGATGATAATTTATGTTTTCAGAGTAAAAAAAAAAAACAGTTCACCATTTTTTTACCAGTTAAAGCTGAAAAGCTGCATCCAGCATCCTGTCAAGAAGGAGAGAGTGGTATAATTTAATATTTTACTGTAATATTGCCCCATCAACATTTGTCAGTTTCTCTTGCGGTTCTTCATAGTGAGTTTGTTGAGCAGGTGTCACCTGTTTGTTTCTGAGCAGACAGCTGTGCAATTGAACTCCATGGATGACTGTGAACTATGTTAAGATACATTCCTGTAGACTGCTAACACTCCAGCTGCCCGCCGAGATTCTGTCACACTAAACGTCTCTTGTCTGTTACTTATGTTGCTGTACATCACCCTTTATTTTTTCTACCTTGCTTTACCTGTTTCTCAGTCTCTGTTATTCTCTCTCCTTCCATCTGTCTGTATCACCCATTTTAGTGAAATCTCTCGTATTTCTTCTCTTTATAGCTGCCCAGTCTTGACAGCATATGGAAATCTCTCAATCAGGTTGGCGGGTGGTGTTTCTCTCCCATCCCCAAGTGCCACAACACATCTGCTGATTTGTGGGGGCTTGTCAGGGCCTGTGCAGAGTGTTTGGTCTGTTCTGACTCGTTGGTGCTTTGTTCTACCCCCTGCTGAGTCTCCAGTATGTCCCAGGCATATGTCTGAGTGCCAGGCTTTGGATTGGTTATTGCACAGGAAATCACAGCTTATGTTTCAGAAATCCTAAATAGCAGCAGCAGCCCAGATACAGAGTTGTATGTGTGGTGTGTATGGATGCTGTATTTCACAGTTCACTCACAGTGGTTTTTATCACCAGCAGGCAGCTGTTCACAGTCCATAGAACCCAAACAATATACTGTTTATAATCAACATTTGCTACTAGGAATCGATACAAATATGTGACGATTCAAATCGGTTGAGATGTTAAACGAATCGCGATACATTTGGGAGTGGGTGTTTATATGAATGTATCTCTGAGGGGAACTGACTTTAGAAAAGTTTAGATGATATTTTCTTTTCATCTCGTCTCTGAATAATTCATATTAAAGCAGCGTTCATAAGCGCTGCGCTGCTTTGTTTACAGTGGTAACCAAGGAATCGCTGTATCGCTGCTGTTCCATAAGCGTCTCCTGCTGTCAGAGAGTGAATCTGCATCTCATTCAGCTCGTCTGCTGTTTCTGTTTCGTGCAGATGTTTTATGTGGTATAGTTTCACAAAACTAAAGTCAGAGCATTCTGTTTTTGTTTTAAAATGTCTAATTATACAATCTAATTTAGTTTTAAAAAATTTCTCATGCTGCATGTATTCAGCATCTTTGTTTGGATTGTGATTAAAATGCATTGGTTACCTCTAATTTTGAATGGAAAGAGCACAGGGAAAGCCTTTGTTTATATGAAGAGTTTTTTTTGTCTTATTTACTTCATTAGATTTGGGGTTTGTTTAAAAATTTCAATTTAGTTTTGTTAGCCTATTTGACATATTTCTGTTTCACAAAGAAATGTGCAGCATTTTGTCCAAGCAATAATAAAAGGACACCTTTTCATTTATAATTTGTCTTAAATCTAATTTTGTTTAAAACAAATCGTGAGAAAATCGAATCGTGAAATCAGTATCGTTGAGTGAATTGTTACATCCCTATTTGCTACTGGTGATATACTGTATTATATTCTTCATTTGTATGGTTTGGAAATTTATTCGCATGTTGCAGTTTTTAATTTGCATTTGTTTTGTGTATATTTACAAAGCTATAATAAACCTAGGCTGGATCCCAATTTGCATATTCTTACTAAAGAACAAAACCTTCTGTGTTGATGGTGGTAAAGCACATACAAATACAGAATGCCTTTTCTGGTACATTTTATTAGATTATAAAGTCGTCTTGATAGAGAACCTCACAAATAGGAATGGGTACCGAAACCCGGTATTTAATCGGTCCCGGGGCTAAATTATGAAAGACCGGAGTATCGATAAGCTCTGACGTTAACGGTTCTGCTATCGGTACTGGAAAAATTAATAAAACACACATACATTTATTATTGCTATATATACATTATCTTGCAAATTCTATCTCACCAGAGTCACCAGCTGTTTTTCAAACATTTGTCTATGATGCATTTTTGCTATTCGCAATTCAGAAGCGAGATCGCGCCCATGCGGAGGAGCTTCAGCACGTGCAACTGCTGCTAATTATGATAGAAGAGAGAACTAAACATTCAAACATCTGCTTACACTTGCTATTGTTGTTTAAATTTTACACTATGGGGTATTTAACACCCCTGGTGTTGTTTTAATCCTTTAAGTGTTATTAAAGTATTCTTTTCAGTGCAAACAAAAAAATGCTATTGTATGGTGTTAATGTACAAGATTAGACATAAAATCAAGAGTCTTCAGACAGATGTATACATTTCAACGTTTATTTAACAAATGGGCAAAGTGGCAACTTTAAAACATATATCTGATGTGTAGAGGTTAATTAGTCAGTCACATTCATTAAGTGTTGCACAGAAACATAAAATAGTTAATAAAACACAAAATCATCAAATTTACCTAGACATGAACAAATATGACAGGTAGATTTGACAGTTGTGTAGCATCCATGAATGATGTTCCTCGTTGTCCCATCAGCGAGCAGGTATGGCTGTGTGGTCTCTTCTATGCAATCAAGCTGTTCTTCTTGTTGGTGCCTGCAGATCAAAGACAAAAATACAAAAAAACACTCAAGGTCAGCTCTCCAACCGATTTTATTTACATTAGTCTTTCATATACAACCCATCTGGCAATATTTTGAGGCAGACAATAGGTAGTGACAGAAATGTCCAAATGTACCTTTTTGAAGATGTTTTTCAGCTTGATAGGACGACATTTTTCCAGGTCCCTTGCAGCCTTGTGGTGATGGTGGAATCAAATGAAGTAGGAGACCAATTGATGCAATATCGCTGTCCCATTCTAAATAACAGATATGACAACTTTAGCAAAAAAATGCATGAACACAGAATATAGATAAAGCATTAATATACATAATCTTATTCTGAAATATAGTCTAACCTTAGAAATCGGTTTCATCCTCCTTTACAGATGATTCCGAGGTCAATTGGGTCCTTGAAGGTCTTGGGAGAAGCCAGGAACTTGGCTTCTTGAAAAGAAAAAAAAAAAGAAAAAACAATTAATGATAACATCTCTCTCAGGAACCATTCTGCTAAATTGATTGTGTAGTCACACAGTGGCTCTGTTCACACCTGGCATTAGCACGCATCTTGGGTGACGCATATGGCCACATTCTTTTATTACAGGCTTAGTTCAAAAATGAAAATTTCATCAGTTTACTCAGCCAAGACTTTTGTTATCTTTGAAACACAATTGAAGATATTAGAATATAAGATTTCTGTCCCTTGAATGACGGTCCAAGCAACTACCACTTTGATACTTCATAAACTTCATAAAGAGATCTAATCCATAAAGAGAACTAATCCATACGTATCGTGGTTTAGTCCAAATTTTCTGTTTTTCTGTTTATGTTCCCTGATCAATCTTTAAATGTGAAAAAAAAAATAATTCAATCTGTTCATTGTAAAGCGATCGAGTCTCTTCAGAAAATTTGGACTAAACCGCTCGATTAATTTGGATTAGTTTTATGATTTCTTTATGAAATTCTTGAAGTATCAAAGTTGTGTAGATTGTCGATGGAAGGACATTTTCTCATTTAAAATGTCTTCATTTGTGTTTTGAAAATGAATGCAAGTCTTGCAGGTTTGGAATGACAGAGAGTGAGAAATAATGACAATTTTTCATTTTTGGGTCAACTAACCATTTATTTTTTTGCAGTTTGATATCTTAAATTAATAATTAGTAAATTCCAGGTGTGAACATAAGCTGATATTGTGTGCCTGTTCAACTTTAATTTTTCATATTAATTTGTGCGTTTTAAATTTGTACTGCACATAGAATAACATATAAATGACACAGACTCACAATTCTGGCATCATCTTCAGCATTCTGCTCCTTTCTTGAAGGGCTACTTATTTCAGTAATTTAAATTTACATTAGGACTGTAAATATGGTAAAATAATTGTGATTACCCCTAATTTTGAGTATGCTGAGAACTGTCTATAATACAGGTGTCAAATCGTAAACTTGTCATTTTTTTTTTACATACTTCATTCTAGGGTCAATTAAATGAAACATTGTGCAATATTCACATGGAGGCCTGAAACAATTTAAGTATTTATTTAATCTGATTATTAAATACATTTGTATAATTTTAATGAGTAACACGAGTAATAAGGCATCTTAAAATGAACAGTGTATTACATTAGAATAAATTAACATGTGTTAAGAATTAATCTTACTAATAATTTATTATTTATAATGTGAAAAGAAAATATGGATAGATTCAGACTTATTTCTTCATTAAAACTCAACTTTGTATATCTAGAAATATTTAGGACATTATTTAACCCAAAATAGCATGCCATATGGATTGATAAAGACTGGTTTCAAGCTCAAGTACCTGCATGCTCTGCCAGTGGGCACTGAAGGAAATTGAAAGACTGACGGATTTACAGTTTAACGTACCTTTAACTCACTTTCACGATGCTTGCATAAACGTAATTGTCATAAGAAAAACTTGATGGTAGCGCGTTTGTGTCTTGACGCAGATATGACCACATGACAGACATGATATTCAGCGCTGAGAACAAGCAACGTACAGATTACGCAGTTCACACTTAAGCCTAGGGTGAATGGAAGTTTTTAAACGCGCTCTACTTTCAGAGTAAGGCATTAGATAACGTCAATAAAATGACTGGTAAATGTTCCGCGTTATGCCAGCTCTGTCTGCAGAAAGACTGCTCGTTTGCAGCGGGCGAGACAGACACTTCAACACGGTGTTTGCATCACAAAAACTAAACTGTTAGCGCGTAATGTTTAGCAGCCCCACTATTACCGTTTCAAAGCATGGAAACAGCGAAATGCCACACTCAATGCTTTCAAAAACAAATATAAATTTACCATTTGATGAATTCTCTCATTTGAGTAGAAAACCCCCAGATGTGGCTGCTTCAGACTCCAGTGCCAGACTCGTAGTTTTACTACGAGTAAAAAAACCAGCAGGCCTCGGCGGGAATGGAGGCGAGAGGATCTGTCAGCGAACCAAAATGAAAGAAGCTAAAAGCAAATACAACATAAATTGTAAGCACATTCCAAAAAGTTATTTTACGCGTAACATTAATCACCTTTTTTCAGGAAATCGAACCGGCATGAGAAACTTTCACACTCTTCTGTAACTTAACGTTACATCTCTGCACCTCATGGACACGAACTTAACACTAAACCTGACAAAAACACGCACAGTTAGTAATTTCTAAATGTGTTCACCACCAATCATATTTTGAGTAAAATTATCAACAAAAATGTTTTTCCCGTGTACTTTTATAAAGAGAAAAGCAATCAAACTTACGTCTCGGTCGCTTGAAGAAAAAATGGCGTCGTCGCTTCCCAAGGCAGCAGTCATTGAAGGGCGGAGTCCAGACAATTCGGCGGGGTTTTTTATTACGCACTTTCAGTGTAAAAGTGAAATTACACCATATAACAACACTGCACACGAGTACTGTTTAAAACTGTAGATTGTTCATTCAACTCTTTGGGAATTAATAACTTTTAACACTGCAAATATTACAATGCTGATTTTACTGTGTACCTGCCTTCCTGATATAAATTACTATGAATTTGATATGGTAATTAATACTGAGACACTAATTTGGGCAAAAAGCACTAATGACTTGTTTAAGACTTGAATCTTAAAGCTGAGGACTTGCAACTCAACTTGGACTTGCCTGTCTTGACTCGGGACTTGACTTGGGACTTGTCTGTCTTGACTTGGGACTTGACTCGAGACTTGAATGCAAAGACTCGAGACTTACTTGTGACTTGCAAAACAATGACTTGGTCCCACCTGTGATATTAACTTTACATTGTGCACTTTTTGCACAAGGGATGCCATATTGGATGCCTATTGAAGTGATTTTTTTTTTCAATACACTGTAATTTCGGATTCTCTGTTTAATCAGGATGGATAGTATTTGAATTTATATTTATCTACAGCATGTTTTTCCCTCATTTTATTTAATTTATTTCACCCATAAACTCTTTGGCCTTTTTCATCTGTGGAACACAACACCATACTGCAGATGTGGTCTTACGTGTGTGTGTGTGTGTGTGTGTGTGTGC
>NW_015548214.1:1434062-1435893 GCF_001515605.1 Sinocyclocheilus anshuiensis | reverse complement strand
GGGCGCGCGCGCGCGTGTGTGTGTGTGTGTGTGTGTGTGTGTGTGTGTGTGTGCGTGTGCGTGTGCGTGTGTGCGCGTGTGCGTGTGAGTGTTTTCATATGCACACAGTTATAGACTAGACTGGGGCTGCTTGCATCAGTGCAGGTAAGCAAAATAAATCCTGAGTTGGGCAGTTAGTGGACAACAAGGGGTTTCACTACCTGTGTTAGCAGCCAAGCAAACCTGCCAGTTCTGAATCAGCATTATCTAACCTGCAGAATGCTTCTCCAAGATGTGCTCCTAAATAGACTCATTACTCACTAGATTTTGTGGTTTGCATGCTACATTCCCTCCAGCCCGGTGAGCATGACCTATATGTTTATGAAATATCAGATCATCTGGAATGAAGACAGCAAGAATGCATACTCTCATGCAGGGCCCCTAATCCACAGCAATCTGCTCTGGGTGGGATTTGAAAAGAGACTTGGCTTCTCGCTCAAAAGAGATTTTGACAGCAGGTAGCCCGCTTAAAGGAGTGCTCATTCTTCCATGCCTAGAAGTGTTTTTATATGGCCAAGTTCCGTTTGAGATCATTTTGATCTTTTGTTATGCAGTTATGCTTTTCAGTGAAGCTTGATAAGACTATCGTAGAGATTTGAGTGGACCAGAACACCTTAGCAACCTCATAGCAACCCACTAAAAAACTCAGAACACCTTATCAACCTCATAGCAACCCACTAAAAACACTCAGAACAACTTGGCAACCTTATAGCATCATAGCAGCGAATATTTTTAGACCAGCATCACTAATTTTTTTTTTTTAATATAGAAAATGTATCAGACTAATTTTTCATACATCGTTTTCTATCTTACAGGATTCTTTATTCTCCCTTGTTCTTCTGTTTTTCACTGTCTTAATCAGTCAGATCTTATCGGCTTCATCGCCTCACCGTGTGTGACCTACATTTAGGTGTGGCTTCATATGTCTCTCTCTCTCTCTCTCTCTTTCTCTCTCTCTCTCTGTACCTTTCAATCTTTTTCCAGATTTCACCCCATTCCCCTCTCATCTCTTACTGGCCATGTGAGACCTCTGCTTTGCCTGTCAATAATGAGGTTTTATTATCCTTGCCTGTCCATTTTCGTTTCTTTTTATTTCCATCCTCTCCTCTGTTCTTTTTTTAGTTCTCCATTTTTGAGTTTAGAGAAGACGGCATTGGGTTCCTTTAATGAAAGCTTCTTTGTATTTGAGGACATCTGAGTATGTGTTTATGCATATTTAATGTATGTGACATACTCACTTCCCATGTCTTATGTGTGTCACCAAAGCAGATGTCCTGGCTAATGCATATAGATGTCGGGGAGGCTGATTGTTTTCATTGTGACATTTTTGCATAGAATTAAAATCAAGCCTAGTGCTCTGGGTGTTTGTTTGTCTTCAAGATGACAATCACTTTATCACTTGAATCTGGCTCTATACTGTCAGACACTGCTCATGATTCACCTGTGTAGTGGTCTAAACATGTGTTTACAATGTCAACTAGTTCTTACAAGTGGTGTTGACGCATTAAATGTGTTTGTATGAATTGCAGTGGAGTATGTGTGTACTGTATGTGCAGAGCTGCATCCTTTGCAGGGGGAGGGGAGTGTTTCTCTACATTTTCCCTCAGATTTGACAAACTCACTATTTTTGAGTTAAGTCGAGTTATAAAGTCCGAATTAGGAGATATAAACTGGCATTTGCGAAAAAAAAAGTCAGAATTGTGAGATAAAATAAATAAATGTTATGGTTTAAATAATATTTCATGCTGTAACTGTAGGGCTAATACAATACGTCCCCTATGAACAGCATATG
>NW_015548214.1:1427776-1432675 GCF_001515605.1 Sinocyclocheilus anshuiensis | reverse complement strand
AGAGATTTGCTGCCACCTGCTAGCGGTTTTAATTTCAAATTTCGGCTTTTTCTTTCTTTTCTTTTTTTTTGGGGGGGGATTTTTTTCATGTTTTAAATAATTTCAAATATCAGTATTCAACGTTTTATGTTTAATATATCAAAACATTATTTATGCATTTGTAATTGCAGGTTAAATGCATTCATGTCTTGCATTAAACAAAATACATGTGTAATGCCACATGCCACTTCAGATGCAGCTTCTGTGTTGATTTAATTTGCTTGGTAACAGCCCAAATGTCTCTAATTCCCAACTGGCAAATTATATGCAATAATTTGACTCAAAAAGATAATACACACTTTAAGAAAAATGGCTTTATAAATGTAAAAATGCTTATAAAATGTAAAAATCTATTTAAACTTATTGACACAGAATATGAAGAATATTAAAAACATTAGGAGTCAGCTGTCTTCGGCAGTCCTTAAGGTACCAGCACAATAACACACTCAGCAAAATATCGTGTAATTATCGTTATTGATAAAATCCCAGAAAATATCGAGATATAATTTTTTGTCAATATCACACACCCCTATCCATAGTATGTCAATTTAAACGTCTGCGTTTAGCTTCAAATGACATCTTTGACGACAGTATTCTATAAAAATTATTTGCATTCCGATCGCAGTAGACAGTGCAAATGTAAACAGTTATATATACCAAATGTGAAAAATAGGTATAGTGCAAATGTAGCAGATATGTACAGTAGTGAGTGAAATATTAATAATTAAAAGATAATTAAGGAATAAATATGAGAACAGGGTATTGCACAGGTACACCAGTAGCTATATGTGTAGTAAGTGTATAGTCCTTAGTATTCCACAACCTTTGAAGCTTGTGATTAAGTGATATGTGTTCTATTAATTGGAATTCAGTTCTAAGATGGCACGTGGATAAAAACTCTTCCGGAGTCTGGAGGTGCATGTCTTGAGCGATCTGTAGCGTCTTCCAGAGGGCAACAGAGTGAAGAGGTGGTTGCTGGGGTGGGAAGAGTCCTTTATTATACTTCTTGCCCGTCGGATGCATCTGGTGCTGTAGATGTCAGCAAGTGAAGGCAGCTGTGCACCAGTGATTTTCTGTGCAGAGTTGATGACTCTCTGCAAAGCTTTTTTCTCAGCCATAGTGCAACCAGCATACCACACCAGAATGCAATGGGAAAGTATGCTTCCTACTGAACAGTGGTAAAAGGACACAAGCAGCTGCTGAGACAGGTTAGTTTTCCTCAGCATCCTCAGAAAGTACAGCCGTTGCTGTGCCTTCCTTACCAGGGACATTGTGTTAACAGTCCATGACAGGTCCTGGGAGATGTGTGTGCCAAGAAATTTAAAGGTGGTCACCCTCTCCACCATTTCTCCTCCAATGTATAGAGGGGCTGGTTCCTCGTTCTGTTTCCGGAAATTGATGATGAGTTCCTTTGTTTTGGAGGTATTGAGTGCCAGGTTGTTACTGATGCACCATTCTGAGAGTTTAGCCACCTCCTCCCTGTAGGCAGATTTGTCACCATTTGATATTAACCCCACCACAGTGGTGTCATCTGCAAATTTAATGATTGTGTTTGTGTTGTGGGTTGGTGTGCAGTCGTGGGTGTATAGTAGGTTTGGGCGATGTCTACAAAATTGCCATCGGACGATGTCTACAGTGGTCGCTTTGTCATGTCCAGTGTAGACAGACTTTAGCTGATGCGGCGAGTCCAGTGTAGACACGGTGTAACAGTTGCCAGTTACATTACTGTACATAAAATTTCACTTACCACATAGGTATTATAATGTTATACTAAAACTAAAATTAAAATAATGGGAAAAACCCTTAAGATAACATGTAGAAAGAAAAAAACATATCTTAAGCGTGCAGAATAACATAAGTGGACTTTGAATGATTAATTGCCGCTTTGAACCATTACGTAATTGTGGCATCCATAATTGTAATTGCGATTAGAAATTTGATTTTTTTTACAGCCCTACACATAAACACATTTCATTACACCAAATACACAAAAGAATGTTCTTTTTAGCAACATTGTATGACCCCTTGAAGGTCTGATACCCCTGACATACTTACTTCTGCATTTACTAAGCAGAAAAATGCCCAGATGGGTTCAGTAGTGCAGAAAGGGTTGCCATTATGGTTTGATAGGTTTTCTCCGTCTGAATTTTTAATTTTAGGTTGGTCAGAATCTAGATGACATCATGATTCTTTAATCATGCAACATGCAGTTTGACAAACAATACTTCCATCCTGTGTGGAGGCTGTGGCTTTTTTCCAGACAGATGAGAGATTGTTACTTGGGTTTTGCAAGAGTTCAAGCGTGTTTGCATCTGTCTGTTTGTGTTTGACCCTGTACAACCTTTACAATTCTTCACTGTATGCTTTTGTTGTCATTTGTAATTTAATGTAGTGATATTCTCTTGATTCAGTATTCTAACATGTATCTTTTTGTGTCTTTCTTTCATGTTGATGCTATGCCGTTGCTTTAAATCAGGTAAGACAGATCTCTGATCCTACACAACACACGTGCATTCACCTTTAAGCTGCAAATGTTTTCTGTGGGGAAAGCAATTTCACTGAATTGTTGGTTGGTTTGTTTTTCTGCTGTTTGTAATTATTTGATCAATCCATTAGATCCACTTTGGTAACTCACCCATTAAACAAAAATAAAATTGGACAGAACAAAATGATGCTTTGCAATCTGACATATCTATAACATAGTAGCTTTGGGCCTTGATGGTGAGAGCTGTTGTGAATGAGTGTTTTTACTGCTGGTACAGCTTAAAAAATTTATTTCCATAGATCTAAATATGACAAAGATGTATGCAATTTAATGTTATTTCCTGCATTTGGAAGCAAAGCTTGCTATCACTATTAGTTAACGCAGTGACACAACTTCGGTGTTTACTCCAAAGTTACCATTTTTGTGAAAAGTGCCAACATGTTATTTTTACATGGTTTCATACAGTGCCAAATAACCAACATGCATATAAAAAAAAAAACAAACAAAAAAAAAAACAAACAAACTTGTGGCTATACTTTTTGAACCTGCGTTGTAATTTATTTTGTTTATTCTGACATTTGCCCTCTAGACCTCCATTTTCTGTGTGTTGTTGTTAAAGGCACAATATGTAATTTTCGGCGCTAGAGGGCGCGTATTCAAAATAAACAAATAGACAAAGGACATACAAAGAATGTACATTTAACAAAATGCAAACAATGATACAGAAAATGTAAACAGTGCAAATGTAAACAGTTATATATACCAAATGTGAAAAATAGGTATAGTGCAAATGTAGCAGATATGTACAGTAGTGAGTGAAATATTAATAATTAAAAGATAATTAAGGAATAAATATGAGAACAGGGTATTGCACAGGTACACCAGTAGCTATATGTGTAGTAAGTGTATAGTCCTTAGTATTCCCCAACCTTTGAAGCTTGTGATTAAGTGATATGTCTTTTATTAATTGGAGTTCAGTTCTAAGATGGCACGTGGATAAAAACTGTTCCGGAGTCTGGAGGTGCGTGTCTTGAGGGATCTGTAGCGTCTTCCAGAGGGCAACAGAGTGAAGAGGTGGTTGCTGGGGTGGGAAGAGTCCTTTATTATACTTCTTGCCCGTCGGATGCATCTGGTGCTGTAGATGTCAGCAAGTGAAGGCAGCTGTGCACCAGTGATTTTCTGTGCAGAGTTGATGACTCTCTGCAAAGCTTTTTTTCTCAGCCATAGTGCAGCCAGCATACCACACCAGAATGCCATGGGAAAGTATGCTTCCTACTGAACAGTGGTAAAAGGACACAAGCAGCTGCTGAGACAGGTTAGTTTTCCTCAGCATCCTCAGAAAGTACAGCCGTTGCTGTGCCTTCTTGACCAGCGACGTTGTGTTAACAGTCCATGTGAGGTCCTGGGAGATGTGTGTGCCAAGAAATTTAAAGGTGGTCACCCTCTCCACCATTTCTCCTCCAATGTATAGAGGGGCTGATTCCTCTTTTTGTTTCCGGAAATTGATGATGAGTTCCTTTGTTTTGGAGGTATTGAGTGCCAGGTTGTTACTGATGCACCATTCTGAGAGTTTAGCCACCTCCTCCCTGTAGGCAGATTTGTCACCATTTGATATTAACCCCACCACAGTGGTGTCATCTGCAAATTTAATGATTGTGTTTGTGCTGTGGGTTGGTGTGCAGTCGTGGGTGTATAGTGAGTACAACAGAGGACCCAGCACGCAGCCTTGTGGATCTCCAGTGCTGAGAGTCAGAGTGGTTGAGTGATGGCCCCCAGCCTGACAGTCTGTGTGCGGTTTGTTAGAAAATCCTTTACCCAGAAACATATGTAATCACTGACACCCAGGTTAAGCAGTTTGGTGACCATTCTGCTGGGAATGATAGTGTTAAATGCAGAACTAAAGTCCACAAACAGCATCCTTACAAATGTTCCCGGGTGCTCCAAATGATTCAGCGCGGTGTAGAGAGCTGTGTTGATGGCATCGTCAGTTGACCTGTTAGCTCTGTATGCATACTGATGTTGATCCAGAGTGGAAGGAAGTGATGATTTAATGTGTCTGAGTACCAGCCTCTCAAAACACTTCATTACAGTGGAAGTGAGGGCCACAGGTCTGTAATCATTAAGACTGCTGATAGCTGTTTTCTTGGGGACGGGCACTATGGTGGCAGACTTGAGGCAGTTGGGGACAGTGCATGTTGACAAGGAGAGGTTGAAGATGTTAAAGAAAACCTCAACCGACTGATCTGCGCAATCTCTGAGTGCCCTTCCTGGGATGCCGTCTGGACCGGCCGCCTTTCTGGGATTGACACTACGGAGCACTTTTCTGACCTCTGCTGTACTCACAGAAGGTGCCAGGCTGTCAGTGGATGGTAACA
>NW_015548214.1:1420075-1424745 GCF_001515605.1 Sinocyclocheilus anshuiensis | reverse complement strand
GAATAGAATAGAATAGAATAGCTTTTTATTGTCATTGTACAGCTGTACAACGAAATTTTTTTGCTCTCACACTGAAGTGCACACATACATACAAGAATTTACATAGAAGTACATTTAACAAAATGCAAACAATGATACAGAAAATATAAACAGTGCAATGTAAACAGGTGTGCAGTAGACAGTGCACATGTAAACAGTTATATATACTAAATGTGCAAAATAGTTATAGTGCAAATGTATTAGATATGTACAATGAGTGAAATATGAATAAATCGAGAGAATTAAGGAATAAATATATAAATATAAGAACAGGGTATTGCACAGGTACAGGTAGCTGTATGAGTAGTAAGTGTATAGACCTTAGTATTTCACAACCTTTGAAGCTTGTGATAAAGTGATTTAATTGGATTAATTGGAGTTCAGTTCTAAGATGGCACGTGGATAAAAACTGTTCCGGAGTCTGGAGGTGAGGGATCTGAGGGATCTGTAGTGTCTTCCAGAGGGCAACAGAGTGAAGAGGTGGTTGCTGGGGTGGGAAGAGTCCTTTATTATACTTCTTGCCCGTCGGATGCATCTGGTGCTGTAGATGTCAGCAAGTGAAGGCAGCTGTGCACCAGTGATTTTCTGTGCAGAGTTGATGACTCTCTGCAAAGCTTTTTTCTCAGCCATAGTGCAACCAGCATACCACACCAGAATGCCATGGGAAAGTATGCTTCCTACTGAACAGTGGTAAAAGGACACAAGCAGCTGCTGAGACAGGTTAGTTTTCCTCAGCATCCTCAGAAAGTATAGAGGGGTTGGTTTCTCTTTCTGTTTCCGGAAATTGATGATGAGCTCCTTTGTTTTGGAGGTGTTGAGTGCCAGGTTGTTATTGATGCACCATTCTGAGAGTTCAGCCACCTCCTCCCTGTAGGCAGACTCGTCACCATTTGATATTAACCCCACCACAGTGGTGTCATCTGCAAATTTAATGATTGTGTTTGTGTTGTGGGTTGGTGTGCAGTCGTGGGTGTATAGTAGGGTTGGGCGATGTCTACAAAATTGCCATCGGACGATGTCTACAGTGGTCGCTTTGTCATGTCCAGTGTAGACAGACTTTAGCTGATGCGGCGAGTCCAGTGTAGACACGGTGTAACAGTTGCCAGTTACATTACTGTACATAAAATTTCACTTACCACATAAACAGAGTAATGATTGTGTTTGTGCTGTGGGTTGGTGTGCAGTCGTGGGTGTATAGTGAGTATAACAGAGGACTCAGCACGCAGCCTTGTGGAGCTCCAGTGCTGAGAGTCAGAGTGGTTGAGTGATGGCCCCCCAGCCTGACAGTCTGTGTGCGGTTTGTTAGAAAATCCTTTACCCAGAAACATATGTAATCACTGACACCCAGGTTAAGCAGTTTGGTGACCATTCTGCTGGGAATGATAGTGTTAAATGTGGAACTAAAGTCCACAAACAGCATCCTTACAAATGTTCCCGGCTGCTCCAAATGATTCAGCACGGTGTAGAGAGCTGTGTTGATGGCATTGTCAGTTGACCTGTTAGCTCTGAATGCATACTGATGTTGATCCAGAGTGGAAGTGATGATTTAATGTGTCTGAGTACCAGCCTCTCAAAACACTTCATTACAGTGGAAGTGAGGGCCACAGGTCTGTAATCATTAAGACTGCTGATAGCTGTTTTCTTGGGGACGGGCACTATGGTGGCAGACTTGAGGCAGTTGGGGACAGTGCATGTTGACAAGGAGAGGTTGAAGATGTTACAGAAAACCTCTGCCAACTGATCTGTGCAATCTCTGAGTGCCCTTCCTGGAATGCCGTCTGGACCAGCTGCCTTTCTGGGATTGACACTACGGAGCACTTTTCTGACCTCTGCTGTACTCACAGAAGGTGCCAGGCTGTCAGTGGATGGTAACAGCACATAGGCCTACTCAGTCTCATCCGTGCTGACATCAAAGCGGGCAAAGAAGTGATTTAGTTCCTCCGCCAGTGAGTCACTGGTGCTGCTGATGTCTGGACTTGTGCTGCTTTTATAATTGGTGAGATGTTGGATACCCTGCCAAACTCTTCGAGGGTCCCCATTACTGAAGTGGCCTTCAATTTTCTGCCTGTAAGCTGCTTTTGCCTCTTTGATGCTCCTCTTCAGGTTGGACCTGGCTGTACTATACAGTTCTACATTATCAGACCTGAAGGCTGAGTCACGGTCCCTTAGACAGAGCTTAACTTATCGTGTTTGGATAGGATTTGATTTGTTTCTTAGCTGTGACATTGTCAATGCAGAACTGTAGAGGTCTGTAATCATTAAGACTGCTGATAGCTGTTTTCTTGGGGACGGGCACAATGGTGGCAGACTTGAGGCAGTTGGGGACAGTGCATGTTGACAAGGAGAGGTTGAAGATGTTACAGAAAACCTCTGCCAACTGATCTGTGCAATCTCTGAGTGCCCTTCCTGGAATGCCGTCTGGACCAGCTGCCTTTCTGGGATTGACACTACGGAGCACTTTTCTGACCTCTGCTGTACTCACAGAAGGTGCCAGGCTGTCAGTGGATGGTAACAGCACATACTCAGTCTCATCCGTGCTGACATCAAAGCGGGCAAAGAAGTGATTTAGTTCCTCCGCCAGTGAGTCACTGGTGCTGCTGATGTCTGGACTTGTGCTGCTTTTATAATTGGTGAGATGTTGGATACCCTGCCAAACTCTTCGAGGGTCCCTATTGCTGAAGTGGCCTTCAATTTTCTGCCTGTAAGCTGCTTTTGCCTCTTTGATGCTCCTCTTCAGGTTGGACCTGGCTGTACTATACAGTTCTACATTATCAGACCTGAAGGCTAAGTCACGGTCCCTTAGACAGAGCTTAACTTATCGTGTTTGGATAGGATTTGGTTTGTTTCTTAGCTGTGACATTGTCAATGCAGAACTGTAGATAGGATAGGACAGTAAATGTGTAGTCCTCTATGTTTTGTTGTGCAAATAAGTCCCAGTCAGTGTGTTCAAAAAGGTCCTGAAGTTGGATGGAAGCTTCCTCAGGCCAGGTCCTTATTGTTAAAACAGATGGTTTAGTTATCCTGATGAGAGGTTTGTATGCAGGGGTGAGAAAGAGGTATAGGTGATCAGACTGGCCCAGGTGGGGGAGGGTCATGACTTTGTATCCATCTTTAATGTTGCCGTAAACATGATCCAAATCCTTACGTCCTCTCATGGGCCATGTAATATACTGATGAAATTTAGGAAGAACAGTTTTTAGATGTATTTTTTATGTATTTAATGTTTTAATGTATTTAATAGTTTTTAATGTTTTTTATTATTTTTTTCTAGATGAATGGGGTGATTCAAAATTATTTTTCATGGGAATTAGAGCATTCCTTGAAGACTTAAGAAAATATCCTATAATATGCTAGTTGCAATGAAATAGAAGTAGCGAAAGATCTTTTCTTCCATATTGTGGCGCATATTCTGACGCATACCGTTGGTTCATTCCATCAGTTGTTGATTGGATTTTGAGAAGTGGGTGTTGCACTTAAAATGAATGTGAGCTTGCAGTCGATTGTAAGAAAGAGGTGGGGTTAATGGTAGGGCTGAACGATTTTGGAAAATAATCGAATTGCGATTTTTTTTTTACCAATATTGCGATTGCGATTTAATATGCAATTATTTTTTAAAGCTCTTTATGTTCTGTATTATTCAACAAAGACAATCTATAAATCATTGTATAGTATGACCAACACACTCTATTAGATAGATTAAACATAAATGTTCTTTTCTGTAGGCCAGGCCTATATGTTACGATGAAATTAGGTGATGCATGAATTGATATGAATGACATTTTTATTTAACAACTACAATCACAGTAAATTGACTGATTTGTTGAACTTCCAATCTTGTAAGCATGTAATAATTATGTTTAAATAGCCTGGTGTAAACATTAATATGAAAGTCAGTAACAAATCACACAAATAGGGCTGAACGATTTTGGAAAATAATCTAACTGCAATTTTTTTTTACCAATATTGCAATTTAATATGCAATAATTTTTTTTAAGCTCTTTATGTTCTGTATTATTCAACAAAGACAATCTATAAATCATTGTATAGTATGACCAACACACTCTATTAGATAGATTAAACATAAATGTTCTTTTCTGTAGGCCAGGCCTATATGTTACGATGAAATTAGGTGATGCATGAATTGATATGAATGACATTTTTATTTAACAACTACAATCACAGTAGTATATTGACTGATTTGTTGAACTTCCAACCTTGTAAGCATGTAATAATTATGACAACATAAAGCACTGACAAATAAGCCTGGTGTAAACATTAATATGAAAGTCAGTAACAAATTACACAAACTAAAGTAGATTGCAGAAATATAAAAACAAATCTGTTGCTTTACCACACTACTTTAGGTAATTCAAAGTCACTGTAATAAACATATGTAAACATGTGGATTGCACTAAACACTGTCTGTTAACTTTAGAACAGTGGTTCTCAGACTTTTTTGGTCGCGCCCCCCTTTAAACCTATAAAAAATATATATTTTTTGTGGGTTTCATGCTGTCCGCTAAGGCATAGGACACACAGGCTTTCCTCCTCACCAACGACATTAAACACGTGTCTACACCGGACGCAAGCTGCAAAATACAGTAGAACCATTATAATCAGTGACGCTGTCT
>NW_015548214.1:1408677-1419361 GCF_001515605.1 Sinocyclocheilus anshuiensis | reverse complement strand
TTACCAAAACGTGACGTGTAAACTCTGCTGATCACGGATTGGCCGGAGAGAATCGTCACTACCTGCGTCACTGCGTCACTACCTGCGTCACAAACACAAAAGAACCGCTAGGGACCGAACGCAACTGTTTTGAACGAGCGCACCTTTTTTTTAACAAACAAAATGTTTTGTTGTCTGTTGCGGAAGTACAGACGTTCCTCTCGTTGATGGCAGAGGAGCGGATCCAGCAAAAGCTTGATGGGGCGATGCGGAATGAAAAAGTTTTTTTTAGGAGTCGTGGTAGTAGAGGCGGCGCAACTATAACGACATGTGAATAATCCCGCCCACTCTAAAGCGGTACTGAACTGCAGTGGAAACGCAAACCGTGCCGAGCCGAACCGTGCCGTGCCGTACTGAGCCGTACCGAGCCGAGTCGTACCACGCAGTGGAAAAGCGCCATTTGTCGCGTCCAGTGTAGAGCTGTTGCGGCACGGTGTCCGGTATAGACACGCTGAGTGAAGCCGAGAGCAAGATATGCCTTGTCATATTTTCTGCATTTAGCTTTTAAATGGCCAGCACCTGAAGTCTGTGCGACTTCATCTATGGCTTTTCTCTTCGCTTTCACAAACCGATCCATCTCCCATTCTAAGTTGCGTCCTTTGGCTGTTTACTGTTTTATTTATTTTCTTTTTCTGCTGATGGCCCACGCTCAACTTGAAGCAGCGCTGCTTAGACCGATGGGTGTGTCATCAAAGTACTGCGAGAGTTATAAGAGAGCGCGGACGTCTCCTTATGCTTTCTCTTGCCGTACTTTGAAGTCATACACCGATCGATCTTCAAGTTGAACACACCTCTTTACTCTCGCGTGTCACGTGACCGAGTGTAATCGCAGCCTCTGCGATTGAAAAATCATGTTTTTTCATATCGCGATATTATCGGAAATGCAATTAATCGTTCAGCCCTAGTTAATGGAGAAGTCCTGAATATGTCACCAGAGAGAAGTCTGTTGACAAAAGCAGGACTTCACTGGAATATTAAGTTATGACATTTTGATTAAACATTAAACATAAAACATTAAACTGTATTAAAAGACAGACAAATAAAAATGTAACATACAGTAAATTGGATAAATTGTTCACAATAATAGCTAAATAGGGTGAATTTTCATTTCATGCTGAATATGTAATGACAAACTTCTTATTCAGCACTACATATATTATGGAGTTGCACTTTATCTTTCTTTATATTTGCTCTCTTCATTTCACTCCTCCTTGGGCTGTTTATTTGCATCCAAGCTCTCTTTGATTATATAAAGAGTAGTGCAGTGTTTTTCTCAGTCCTTTTAGCTAATCACTGCTAATTGCAGTCAGTCTTTTAAATACTACATGAGATTTTCATTCTCACGTGCATTAGTGACTGCTGGTTGTGTTTCTGCAAGAGTGCTTTTTAAAACCGTGTGTGTTGTGAGAATGTTAAGATGTTTTGGCTGTGAAGTCTTTGACTTTTACAGTTTGTTGTGTCTGGAATAGCTCTGTTAAGTTTTTGTTGAAAGTTCACAGATTACAAGGCAAGCGGATACCTTCAAAGGCCACACTTTTTTTTCCCTTGTAGATTAGGCCTCAAGTAAAAGTGGTGGTGGTGTTGTTTTAGAGTGACATATAGAATCTTTTTAACTATTGAATTCCAGACAGAAGGTGAAAGCACAGGCTGTCAGATCTTTCACTAGCTTATTTACCTTCTACCAAGATAAAAAGTAACTAAGAGACTGCAATCAGTTGTTACATAACCAGTTTGGTGGATGAACAATGAGAGGAAGGCATTTCAAAGTAACTTTATTCTTAGAAATGTTAGAAGTGTTATTCTCAAATTTTACCCTCTTGAATTCAATTCCTAGAAATGCGCTCTCATACATATTGATAAAGACAGAGAACATTATGACTACCATGAAATACAGGTAGGATTTGTTTGTTCAACACACAGCCCAGTTTATTGATGCAAAAATTTCCTTTGCGATTTATACACACGGAGCCTGAGTCACGCAGGGAGAGCAGCACATGCTCGAGCTCTGGCAGTGACATCACCTGTCTTGTGGTCAAAGTACAGTTCCTCTATCCGACTCTAAAACACGCCACTCTCTCAGAGCTACCAGGCAGCCAACTGGTACACACACAGTGACTTGAGAGCAAACTTCAGCAGTTCACTTAAAGAAAAACGTGCGAGAGAAAGGAACAGGGACGTGAGCAACTGGATTTCCCTGCTTGCTTTGGATTGGTAACTTGCTCGATTCCTTGGAGCCTTTAGCTTTTCATAGTGGCCTCTCCCGATTTTTTGCCTTTTAAACAAACTTGGAACAACCTCTCAGTTACTTTCAGTTTGTTTCCTTCCATTTCTACCCTTAGAGTCCCTCTCTTTTTAGTTCCTTCAGGTTTGCTTTCTCTTTTGCCTTGGTGAAATGAGCACCACGGCATCATACCGACAGTATCTTCAGGAACTCGAGGAAAAGAAAGGTTGGTTTCATTCAATTTCTTTTGTCACTGGTTGGTCTCTTGCCTTGTATAAAATATCCCACACAGTTTATACTCTCAGTCTGTGCGTTTATTGCAGTTGTTTGTAAAGATAGCTCACACTGGCACTCCATAAGTTGAAATCCTATGTGTTTGTGACCGGCCTCAGGAGCGTGATAAGCGCTCAGTCAATGGTACACTGCAGGCAGGATTCAAATGAAGAGGTCGGCTGTTGTACATTAGCTTGTTAACTCTGTAGTAACCGTGTCTACATGCAGATACATAGAACAGACTCTAGTTCTTCGATAAAAGGAGATTTTTGGTCCTGTTGAAAACCTAGGGTCACAATTGTGTATGAGCAAATGCACCAATATGTGACTCAAGGCTATTGAGATTAACATCAAAGTAAACTCACCTCTTTCACCTCCCCTTAGGCACTCCAACGCATTCAAATACGTTGCTATGGTAGCTTTGAGTCATTCACCAGTTATTAGTAGATTTGAGCCATGACATTTGAGGTTGTTTTAGTAATTGATGCTTTGTGTTCGTCAGAAATTGGTGTCCCTCGTCTGATAATCCTGCCCGCAATAATGGCTTAGTGGCTGAGTTTATACACATGTATGAGTGTGTGTGTTTGAACAGGGAGGGTGTATTCCTCCTGCTGTGCTGAATGGTTATAATTTGGTTAAAAGGGAGTAGTTCACCTTCATTCAGGCTGTCTCTATCTTGCTGTGATCACTTGACAGCCGTGTGACTTCTTATTGGTTTGCCTGCATATCAGCACCCATCTGTTTGAACCATCAAATGACACCCTCTTAGGCTTCCTGCAGACGGTGCCAAAGAGTCACCTTCCATTTGTTATATTGTTAATTGAAGATGGTATGGTATTTATTTCCTTTGTAATTCTATACCAGATCATGGGGCCGACATTTGCACAAGCTTTTACTGGATGGAATCAACTGCAAGTGTGTTGACCATATGGAGCACAACGGGGTGGGTGGGGTTGGACCCTAGTAATACCTAGACAGAAACACTATTGTCTAAGGCCTGCCAGGTCCTTTACAAGGTAAATCCCAATATTATGTTGAGAAAGGTCATTGTATGAAACTTAACTCACCGAAATAATAGTTTTATCAGGTTAAGCTTCAAGGAGATTATGTTTGAGGATACTACAGCCTAGTTGGTATCAGTAAAAACCATATACTCTGGCCATTAAAGATACTGAACTGTATGCACACTTAAAATAAAGGTTCCAAAAAGGGGGTTTTAGCAGCAATGCCATAGAAGAACCATTTTGGGTTCCACAAAAAAACTTTTTTTTTAGCAGCAATGCCATAGAAGAACCATTTTGGGTTCCACAAAAAAACTTCCAGTGAACAGTTCTTAGAAGAACCATTTTTTTTTATTAGTGTTAAGAACATTTTTCCATTATAAAGAATCTTTTGTGCAATGGAAAGGTTTCATGGATGTTGAAGATTATTTACAGAACCATAGATGCCAATAAAGACCATTTATTTTCAAATGTGTAGTAGAATTAGGCAAGGTATAGTTGTGGTACATTGTTGTTGTGGTGGATGATGTTTCAGGTTGGAGCACCTGGACAGTGTTTGAAGACAGATGGTAGATGAATGAGTTAGGGTGTAAGTGTAGTTTAGAACAGCAGGGATGTGTGTCGTCTAGTGTTTGTCTCTTGAAATCTGGTCAATGTGGCTTGACTTGCTGTGCCGTCTCCCCCAGAACTATAATCCAGCTAAGGAGATTATGTTTGAGGATACTACAGCCTAGTTGGTATCAGTAAAAACCATATACTCTGGCCATTAAAGATACTGAACTGTATGCACACTTAAAATAAAGGTTCCAAAAAGGGGGTTTTAGCAGCAATGCCATAGAAGAACCATTTTGGGTTCCACAAAAAAACTTTTTTTTAACAGTTCTTAGAAGAACCATTTTTTTTTATTAGTGTTAAGAACATTTTTCCATTATAAAGAATCTTTTGTGCAATGGAAAGGTTTCATGGATGTTGAAGATTATTTACAGAACCATAGATGCCAATAAAGACCATTTATTTTCAAATGTGTAGTAGAATTAGGCAAGGTATAGTTGTGGTACATTGTTGTTGTGGTGGATGATGTTTCAGGTTGGAGCACCTGGACAGTGTTTGAAGACAGATTGTAGATGAATGAGTTAGGGTGTAAGTGTAGTTTAGAACAGCAGGGATGTGTGTCGGCTAGTGTTTGTCTCTTGAAATCTGGTCAATGTGGCTTGACTTGCTGTGCCGTCTCCCCCAGAACTAAAATCCAGCTAACCCTGATTGGTCTCAATCCCCCTCAACCCTGGCTCAGACTCTGCAAGCTCACCACCAAGCTGCAGACAGTCCATCTTCTAACTCACTGAGGTCTTTGCTGTTGTGCTTTTTGGGCTTCTCCAAGGCCAAAAAACAGATTACATTCTTCAGTTGTTATTCAGGCAGTACTCTTGAGTTCGTACTCAGCATTTGTTCATCAAGTACACTCCCCACGTCTTACATGTACAGTCAGACAGCTGGCAGAGAATAATAGCTTTGCACCATCCAACTTCCCATCTGTGCAAACATACGATTTATTACATACTGCAAAGCTTTGTAAAGATGATCCATAAATGTCAACATAAGCCTTAGGCGCTCACACACTACAGAAAGCTCTGACACGGTGTTTAATAAATAGGAATGTGTGAGATCTGTTTTGAGAAAAAGGACAGGTCAGTTTGAAATCAGGTGGATAGAGGGAATTGTATTTGGGTTATTTTTCCTGAAATACATTGAAAAAAATGCTATTCACACATGATGAGTATGTTTTTAATTTCTGATTTAAAGTTCCTATTTTTGCTGAATAATGCAGTGTTTATGATAAATGATTTATCCACGCACATGTCAGGGTAATGTCCTGTGATATTTATGTATCAATAATCCATAGTCAATAATATAATTAATAAAATAAATTAGAATTTTTGCTGAATAATGCAGTGTTTATGATAAATGATTTATCCACTCACATGTCAGGGTAATGTCCTGTGATATTTATGTATCAATAATCCATAGTCAATAATATAATTAATAAAATAAATTAGATTTTTTTTTAAAGTATTTTTTCTTTACTTTATCATGGATTCTCTTATTTGTCATTGACCCATTTCCGAAAGCACAAATGTTTCCATCTGTTTAAAATTCTGATTCAACAATAGATGCATACATCAGAGTGTGTTAAAAGTTAACCCACTCTTTTTGTCGCATGACCGAGCGTCACTTTCACCTTCCTTTGCTTAGAACAATCAAATTGTGAATTGGCAATTCAGGGATAAATTTCCTGTTTCCTTTTTAAGTAGTTGTTGACTGGTAAGGGTTTTTCAGTGGCTGATGCCCATATTTGGAAACAAACTGTGCTCTCCGTTCTGACTACTGTTAATCAACCTGTGGGCAGGTTATTGACTAATGCCAATCATCTCAAAATAGCAAACACTGGTGGATATATACTGGATTACTCAATTTAGCCTATTACCAGAGCCATCTATTTGGGTCACCTTGTAACATTTTTGATTTGGTTAGTACATGACCTCATATCACATGCTGCTACGTCCTTCTTAGTATTCAGTAGTATTTCTACTGAATACTAGTAGTCTCATTTAAGTCTTTTACACATGCTGAAGCTTCAGAAAGCACTGGCTTTTATTGCAGGCTTCCTGGTTGTTTCAAGTAAACCCCTCTGACCCAGAGTGCTCTGGTGTTACTGATCCGCTAACTATCAGCCCTGATGTGTTTCCTACTCTTGATTATAACATCACATACCATATCGAGCCTTTGATCTGCCGCCTTTGAACCAAATTTACTCACATGACCTCTCTGCCACTGTCACTGCATGGCTCCGTGACGGAGTGCCTGTTCTGGATCATGGTAGGTACATTAAAGGGTTAGTTCACCCAAAAATTCTGTCATTAATTACTCACCCTTATGTCGTTCTAAACTTGTAAGACCTTTGTTCATTTTCGGAACACAAATTAAGATATTTTTGATGGAACCTGAGAGCTGTCTGACCCTGCATAGACAGCAATACAACTGAAATGTTCCCAAGTCCAGAAACGTAGCAAGGAGATCTGTAAAATAATCCATGTGACATCAGGAGTTCAACCGTAATTTTACGAAGCTACGATAATAATCTTTGTGCGCAAAAAAAAAAAAAAACCACTTTATTCAACAATTCGTCTCCTCCACCCTGTAGCGCCATTCTGGAGAGTATAAGCTGGACGTAAACAACGTATGCTGTTCTGTGTCAGCTGCGTCACGCCGGCGCTACAGGGTGGAGGAGACGAATTGTTGAATAAAGTCGTTTTTGTTTTTTTTTGTGCACAAAAATTATTCTCGTAGCTTGATGACTCCTGATGTCACATGGATTATTTTACAGATCTCCTTGCTACGTTTCTGGACTTGGGAACTTTTCAGTTGTATTGCTGTCTATGCAGGGTCAGACAGCTCTCAGATTCCATCAAAAATATCTTAATTTGTGTTCCGAAGATGAACTTCGGAAGGTCTTACGGGTTTGAAACGACATAAGGGTGAGTAATTAATGACAGAATTTTCATTTTTGGGTGAACTGTCCCTTTAAGAGTTGTAAAATATGAGGTAATTTGATTTAACGGACACAAAGCTGATGATGACTAAAGGATTATTTCCTGGTCATCTCTCACTGACTAGGCTAATTCCACAGTGTTGCAGTTCAAGTGTTTCTCACTATCTTTCCCCCATAGAGCAAAGTACAGACTAGTTTGTTTGCTTGTGTGTGTGCATGCTTATGTAATTGTATGTGTGTTTCTATGTGTGTGTTTGTCCGAGTTACAAAGTTAATGGTGTTTTACATGTTGTTTTACATGTAATTGATTAATATGCAGATAATTTTTTGCTTAATTGAAATATTCATATGAAAAATATAATTACCATAAATTGCAGGTAGAATTGTTCCCACAAATGACAAGTTTCAGTTATGTATAATATAAAACCCAGATTAAATTTTATGTTTAACAACAAATTTGGTTTTGATCCATAAGATTTTGCTCCGTCTGTGGTTTCATTTGACATGTACCTGCATGCTCTAGTTTGAAGTTTGACAATGTCAGTTACATTTAATGGCTTTTTAATCAGTTTTTACCATTTTAAAACTACCAGTGGTGGAGGTTCTCTGTATTCAAAGCACTGAATAATCATAATGAAGTTGTTGATTATTATTTGCCTTATAAACTATTGTTGTTGCAGTCCTAGCAGAGATGCTCAGAAGGCATGAAGGAGTAGTATGCCAGTGCGTGCAGGCCGAGGCAGTGACAGAGATAAGCACTCTGCATATCTCCTGTGTGGCAGCTGGGTGTGGCAGACCCAGATGAGAAAATAACTTCAAAACGGCAAAAACACTGCTGGTGAAAAGATGAAAACGTTATTGAACGGTCCTGTCATGCCCTCTGTGGGCATGTCCTAAATATGGCTTAACTGTGCATTTCAGGGCTGATTCTGCCATCCTGTCTTTTATCTCTTTTAAAGTGCATTTTTCATTACCTTCCTTGTATCAGTTCACTCACTGTGTAATTAGGTACCACATTTTGGCTTATGTAGGATACCAGACTCTGGAACTTCAGTACTGATACCTTAGGCAGCAATTAAACAGCCTCAGGTGGTTGATGAAATTATTTAATAGATTCAGTGTTAATAATTTGGGATTAAAGGAATAGTTCACCCAAAAATGAAAATCTGCTGTTAATTTATTCACCCTCAGGCCATCCAAGATGTAGTTGACTTTCTTTCATTAGTAGAACAGTAAAAAAAGGAGATACAAAAACACAAAATGAATGCCTGCTCTGCTGCTCCTGACGTTATATTGAGGTCTTAAGAAGTGGAACGATCGGTCTGTGCAAGAAAATAAATATTATTTACAACATTATTATCTGTAGTCCATAGTCCACAGGCAAACGGTCCTGTGTGCTCACGCTCATGACGTACATGCAGCCATGAACTGATCTGTTTTATACAGTCTATGGAACTGATGCCATTGTTGTTTACAATTTAATTTCTGAAACTTTAATTCCAGTAAGGGGTCAGTAAGTTTATTTATTTATTTATTTTTTTTAAAGAAATTAATACTTTTCAGCAAAGGCACATTAAATTTGTCAACAGAGATAGTAAAGACATGTACAATGTTACAAAAGGCTTATATTTCAAATAAATGTTGTTCTTTTGAACTTTTTTTGTTAATCAAACAAGCATCACAACTGTTTTCAGCATTTATATATATATAATGAATGTTTCTTGAGCATAAAATCAGTATATTAGAATGATTTCTGAAGGATCATGTGGCACTGAGGTCTTCAATAATGGCTGCTGAAAATTCAGTTTTGCCATCACAGAAATAAATTACATTTTTAAATGTATTCAAATAAAAAACAGAACATTTTATAATATTTCACAGTATTATGGTGACTTCCTTAAAAAACCTTTAAAAAATCTTAACGACCCCAAACCTTGTAGTAAAATACAAGGTAGTAGTGTAAAAATTACAGAATGAAACTGCGTCATTGTCAGATTATCAATTTAATGTGTCAGTGTAGTTTTTACTCTTCAGTGTCTTAACTGCTGAATTGCTCTGAATAGCAGCACGTTACATGAATTAGATAAAATCATGTTGTACCATAGTACATTTTTGAGAACACTTTTTAGCACCACACTAGTATACTGCACCTCTCTACTATGATAAGCTGCTCTCTCTTAAGGTTGTACAACCAAGTTAAGTGACTGGTTGCTGTCTCCATAATCACAGAGGATAGTTAGAGGGTAATTATGGCTGTAGAGATTGTGGTGGGAAGATCTATTGTTCCAGTCTTGTGATATGCATATGTGTGTGTTTGTGTTGTGTGTAGGAATTCCCAGCAGTCCCCTGAGCCTTACTCATCTTCATAGTGCAACTCCGTTCCTCCCCGACTAACTCAATTGAGGCACTACTGATAGTGACTCCTCATGCGAACGTTTTGTCTTTCCGCCAGTCCTCCATCAGCTCAGAGGCGTTGGTTTCAAAACCTGTCATTTCCTTTTCAGACCAGTCTTTGCTGTTTTTAGATTTATTTTTGTGAATTATAGATCAGTTCTGCTTGGTTGGTTTTGAGAAGATGTAAGCTTGTTGCACGTGCTTTTAGTGCTTTGACATTCCATATTTACTGTAGTGCATACTTTTCCTAATCATAATTCAGTTCAGCTGAATGCAGTTTTGCTTAAATTGACCCAAGATATAATAATTGATGTGCGTTATCTTGCTTGTTGTTGTGGCTGATCTATTTAATAATCCTTCAGGGAAGCTAATTTCATATCAGTCAATAAAAACATGTTTACAGCCTTTGACCTTCAGTTCTTACTTACACAATTTTGATCTGTTCCTGTATGTTGGTTCTTCACTTTAACATTTGCTCTCTGTATCTCAAACTAAACCACTTATAAAACTATCAACTGATACTGATTGATGTTTATTACTGATCTACAAGTAAATGCAACTTACTTTTCAGGCTTTTACTATGGTGGGTGATTGATTAGTTTACAATGCCTTATTATTACCTTCAACATTACATTTTCTTGGCAGTTGATTTGTTATCAAATCATTATAATAGAAAATTGTATTTTCTTGCTTGTGTTTTTATTTTTTCATTCAATGTAAACACCTAGAACTTTCTCAAGAAAATGTTAGTAGGCTATGCAAAACTCACTGCCACAACTAGGCTATGTGTTATGGATAGTTGCCAGAGAGATGCTAAGTAGTTGCTAAGGTGTCCTGAATGGTTTTAAGCTTAGGAAAAACCCCTAACCTATGAGTAGGTAAGTATGAGCAAAAATGACACACATTGCGCCTTCAGCCAGGATTGTAGCAACGGAGCCTGAGCTTAGTACCATTGCTCAGCCACTGATGCACAAGTGAATGTAGATAGTAAAGCACCTTTCATTTAAAGAGGAGCAAAAGACAGATGATCATCCATCACCAATCCATCATCCTTCCCCTTCTTACCATGTAGAATTATTGGTTTGGATAGCAGCTTTATCTTGGAAATTATAAGACTTGTGCTGTTCCGAAACCTAGGCAGCATTGTAAGGCATCATTGTCCGTTTTCTAAGTGCATTCATATCTGTCACTGTTTCTGTTAAATAAATA
>NW_015548214.1:1404358-1408667 GCF_001515605.1 Sinocyclocheilus anshuiensis | reverse complement strand
GGATGTCACATTCCTTAATTTCTGGAACGCTCTTCTTGCAGGAGCATGGGAAAGATTTTATCACTTTAGCTGGGCCATCCCAGGAAATCAATTCAGATATGCATTGCCAGGAGGTTTATTTTGTTTGTGTTTAAAAAGGGAGAGAAAGCACATTCTCAAAAGAGTGAACATTGAACCAGGAAGTTGTGCTACATAAGAGAGTTGTTAAATAGTGGTGGTTCTTTGTGGTTTTCCCTAACCTTAAACATGTCTTTTTTATCTGTGTGTGTGAGAGAGTTCTTACATTCATGGATATTTGTTTGTTTCTTCTGCACTGGTTGGGGCCTGTTGATCAGATGAATGGATGTTGGGGCCCCATGCTTCTCTCATTCAGTTTCCCTCTCATGGCCCCAATATCTCACTTAATTCTCTTTCTTCTCACCATTTTCTCCTCTTCCCAGTTAAATATTTTTCAACCGAACTTTTCAGAGATCGTGGATTATTTCATTTTAAAACTAACAGCACATACAATTAAAACACTCTAGAACCGCTTCCCTTGTTCTTAGCTTCTGTAATCTTCGTCTTTTCCCCTTTCTGCCCTCTGTCCTTTATAGTTAGGCATTGTGGTGCACTTCAAACAAGCCGTAGCTCTCAAGGGTCCAGTCCTTCTCAGCGAGGCTTAGGCTCCAGGCCTAGAGTGGCTCGTTAAAAACGGATTACCTTTCCTTAATGAAGCAGCTGCGGTCAGAATCATTAACAAAGGTGACTGGTCATTTAATGCATTGTCGATTTAAGAAAAACCTGCATTAGTGTTCGACAACATTTAGACCTCCTTACCATTAAGATTGTTCTTTTCTGGAAAATCCAACAAGTTTGAATGGTTTAGTCCATCCTAATAGAACCCCATGAGCATGACTCACTTCATACATACACAGACAAACTCATGCTAATGGACACAAGGCCTTTCTTCTTGTTGAAGTGGACACTCTTGGTGGCCCTTTCCCATGGTACAGTGCGTGACTGGCAGCACTGAGCACACACAAAGCTCAGCTGTGAATCTCTTCATGCTAAATGCTTCCCGCTCTACACCATTCCACATCCCAGTGCAACCCCTGTCTCAAACACCTCATTCTATTTGGAAAGTTTCTGAAGTTTCTGAATACTTGAAGCTGACTGCAATGTTCACTCATGAAAACACAATAATTCACTTGAATTCAGCTTTAAAGCAATTTTATCTGATTTGGGACATCCCTTAAGCCCAAAGTATACTCAAGTTTTGACGTGAACGATTGGCATGTACATACAGCGAACAACAGGCGGTTGACAAATGGACACTAGAAAGTTACACCATGCTTAAAAACCGAATACCGGATACTTTGGGCTTAATTGACATCCCTATTTTCAGTATTTTCACTCCAGTTGTCACCCCAAACTTTTATCTTCAGCCAGCTTTATGGCAGCAAACAACACCTACCGTGTCGTTCTCATTTTTAAAAACATTCTTAAAAACAAGGTTAAAGGTCAATGATTGTCAACTTTACCAAGTTCCCACCATGGAAAAGATGCATCAAATGGAGTTTGGTCAATGTCTCTTTTGGGTCCCTCACAGAGAAATAGAGGTCTTTTATGAGGGGTCAAGTGACTGACAGAGGGCAAGGCCGGTACCTAATTTACGGGTTACCGTGGTGATGACAGGAGCCGGGGAAAATAGAGGTGATGGCAACGTTCTTTCTTTGTTTTATATTTGTGTATCCTCCTACATTCCACCCCTTCTTTTTATCTTTTCTGTCTTTATTTCTTTCCCTGGTCTCTGTCCTTTCCCATCCCTGACCTCTTCTTGAAATTTGTCTCTCTCACGACCTTCGCTCTTTCCGTATCCCCTCCCCCATTCCCCCTCCTCCATTCTTTTCCCACTATTAACCTGTGATTAAGTAAGCCTGTTGTCAGCTCGGGAGGTTTGGCTCCTGGGTGAAAGAGGGATGAGAGACTTGCGCTCTTTCACCACAGAGGTGTTGAGAGTAAAACTTTTCTTCCCCCCCCCACTTCATTCCTACCTTATGGACCGTCTCTCTGTGCTTGCCTAATGACTCTGTGCTCTATTTCCTGGCTGCAGTGGCAAAGTGGCTCAATAAAAAGGACCTTTTAAACTGCATTGAACTCCAGGCAGCTCAGCCATCGGCTCTGACGCGGTCATGGTGTCAAGTGTCCGCACACCAACACACAAACACTCAGCTCGTCCTGTTAGGTTCACTGACTTCATGGCAGATGAACTTTAAAGACTAACTCTGTGTTGACAGTCAATGAAAGGGTGACCCCTCAAACTGACGCTGGGATAGTTAGCTAGGTTTATTTATGTTGGTCCAGTCGCATTTGTCCAAGAGGCCCAATTCTGGCATGAGCTCAATTTGTATCTGTCAGCACCAACACTACATGGTCCACCTGGTGGTCACACTATGTAGCGTCTGGACCAATCAAAAACACAATTTTTCATTAATTGATACATTAGGTATCATTTGCGCCTTTTTACAAAGGTGTGTTGAACTAAGAAACTGGTGTTTCCTTCAGGCGTTAGATCTGCTGAATATGCAAATGGTTCCATAACTTCCTATTCTTATTCTCCCTCCTCTTTACTGAGTTAAGCTTTAACCCTTTCCTATACCAACTGTATGTGTGTGTGTGTGTGTGTGTGTGTGTAGTGTATGTTAGACCAGTTTAAGTGTTTATGTAGTATGTTAGACTAGTTTAAGTGTTTATGTAGTTAATAAAGCCTTACTTGTATCACACTTGACGTTGTTCATTGTTTGCTCATAACTGGAGTCACTTAATCATGCAGATTTATGCTACAAGCTCTTTGTAGAATTGTACAGTCAGAAAGTTATTTCCCTTAACCAGGAAATTAACGTTCTTAGAATTGACAGACAGTTGACCCTGAGAGGTCAAGTAAATATCTACAGCGGATCTAAATATTTATAATTAATTATAACTAGTTATGATTAATTATTCATATTTCCCTTATGAGCTGATTCGCTACACTATTATTATTATTTAATTTATTTCACCTGTTTCATGTCCTGTTTACTGCTTGACCCCTTTAGTTAGAGTTCAGTAATGCATTGACTATTCTCTTTCCTATAAATGAAACCATTTAAAAAAATCTCAGACAAAAATTAGTAAAGATGCAAGTGGAGCATTATATATTATGTATTATAGAGCATGTCTTGTCTTCAGCTCATAATTCCAGGTTCCACTAGGCTGCTTTATTCATGCAATATTTAGAGGATACTCAGACTGTCTGCACAAAGTGTTTGTGTAGATGGTCTGAGGCAGTGAGATTAAACCCGGGTTAAGCTTAGCCTCTGTACCGTGTAGGTTGTATTTGTTTGTGTGGAAGCATGAAGTCTGCAGCTCAGTTTGATGTAATCTTTTAGTGGCACCTTCAGGCATATTTAAACAGGGGATGGGTTACACGTGCTGAGTGCTGCCCATTCTGCTTGTCAAAACAAACACTATCTACCTGTAGCACGCCAGTTACACCGTGTCTACACTGGATGCGACAGTTGTCTGTCTAATCTGGACGTGACAAAGCAACCGTTCCAAATCATTTTAATTTTGTGTCAGTATGTCATAAATAGAACGAGGCAGATTTGTTGTAGAGCCGCATCCAGTGTAGACAGCATCACTGATTATAATGGGTTCTATAGTATTTTGCTGTGCCACATCGCTCGCTTCCGGTGTAGACATGGTGTTATTATATATAAGAACTTCATTTAGAATAAGACTTCAAAGTATTATTATTGTCTTCATCTTGTAGGTGTGTTACTTGAATTAGGCTTATCTGTTTAAATTCCAGACGAATAGTCTTGTGGTTTTTCTTGTTCCTTCAAAGTTCTGCAGTTTCATGATACCTGCCTCATGTGAGTTTCTGTGTTGCTTCACCTGTGCATGTCTGGCAGATTAGTGACGTCTGTTGTCATTATCAGACGAGTGAAAAGTAACGGATCTGAGATCAGTTGAGAGCGGTGATGTCATGTTTTGTTAAGTGTGACTGTTGTTGACATTACAAGTGGCAGTGCAGCCTTTGGCTTAAAGGTCCCATGACATGCTGCTTTTTAGATGCTTTTATATAGGCCTAAGTGGTCCCTAGTACTGTATCTGAAGTCTCTTTCCCGAAATTCAGCCTTGGTGCAGAATTTCAGCCACTACGAGCCAGTCCCACAATGAGCTTTCCTTAGGACGTGCCATTTCTGTGTCTGTAGCTTTAAATGCTAATGAGGAGGAGAGAGGCAGGGCAACTGCCATGCTTCGCTCGTTTGCAAGCCATGATGTCTCT
>NW_015548214.1:1399611-1404139 GCF_001515605.1 Sinocyclocheilus anshuiensis | reverse complement strand
TGGGCAGCCATTTATGCTGCGGCGCCCGGGGAGCAGTTGGGGGTTCGGTGCCTTGCTCAAGGGCACCTCAGTCGTGGTATTGAAGGTGGGAGAGAGCGCTGTACATTCACTCCCCCCACCTACAATCCCTGCCAGTACGAGACTCGAATCCACAACCTTTGGGTTATGAGTCCGACTCTCTAACCATTAGGCCACGACTTCCCCTAAGGCGAAGCAGGATACCCCTGGCTCGGTTTACACCTATCGCCATTTCTAGCCACTGGGGGACCATAGGCAGGCTAGGGGAACTCATATTAATGTTAAAAAAACCTCATAAAGTGAAATTTTCATGCCATGAGACCTTTAAAATGAGGGAGTTGAGCCATGCATTTTCACATGCTATGACTGTTACCACACTGCCTCCTATCATTATTTCTTAGTATTACAGGGAACTGTCGGTCAGCATTATGAGAACATTATTTTCTATTAGTTTTTTATTTATTTTTATTTTGTGTATTTAGAGGGTTGTTGTGTACAGTCATTATTCACAAGCAAAACTGCTTTCATGTTTGGGATATTAAACCAAACATCGACCAGAAATGAAGATTCTGTCAGACTCATTACTCAACATAGTGTTGTTTCAAACCTACATGTTTTTTTTGTTGTTTTTTACCAAAAGTAGTGTTTTTTTTTGTTTTGTTTTTTTTCCAGCTTCATGCAGCAAAGAGTCTTTATGCAGCTTTTTTCACACTTGATAGTTCATAGTTACCACAGCTGTCAAGCTCCTAAAATGAGAGAAAACGCATCATAAACTATCATAGACTTGTTGTGACTAGCCCACATTTGTCTTCAAAGTGTTTTAGACTGTAGCTGACGTGTCCCACATATTCTTAGTGGCCGTTCACACAAACCTTGCGTTTCTTTTCCCCATTCTACTGCCCACATCTCACATTTTTCAAAGCAAAAAGCATTCTGTGTGAATGGCCCCTGAATGGGTTGTGGACACAGATGGTGGAAATAACTGATAAACTAGTGCTTTTACCAGAAAATAATGCTGCCTGTGACAAAACTCTCTTTTTTGAGCCAAATTGTTCATGAATGTGCTTTATTACAGTGGTATTTTTTCCGTCTGTCTCCCTTACACCCTGCCTTTGTTTGCGGTCAGCATATTTCCGGTGACCTTGTGTTTGATTTGTAGGAGGAACACTAGACTGAAATGGTAATGACATATTTTAGTGCAAGAACACCAAATTATATTTTGGGTTATAGTGTGTGCGGGGGGTTTAGATATCAGGGTGACCATGTCAACTTCCTCGTTGAATTTCATATTTAAATTTGCAAGGGATCTCCATGTTCTCCTCTCTGTCTCTCCATGTTATCTGTGCCTGTCCCTCAGGGGAAACGCCTTTTCCTACAGCTTACCTTTGAGAGTCATGCATCACATACTGTTTGTCCTGTAGATGTGCACTATGCACTGTGCAAACAGACTTAATTGTGTTTCTTCTGCATATCCAGTAGCATTTGAACCGGACCTTCAGGAACACCCGTCATCTTATGATATAGGCTTTGCATGTCATCTGCTTCTGTCATTTTGTTAGTATTCATTTGACCAATGTGAATGTGGTGTTTGGCAGCTTAGATTTTGATTCTGCACAGAGAGATCATGTTGCTGTATTGAAGTGTGTGTTTCTTTGTGTGTCACTGTCTGTGTTTTGGTGAATAAGTAAGTTGTTGGGTGAATCTCACACAAAATATGCCTGGGTCATATTTGCTACGTAATTAAAGCTGCGACAGTTGAGTGCACAAAGTGTCCAACATTCCACACTCCTTTTTTTGTTAATTAAGTGTATCATCCTGGTATTTGACGTGCACTGTTTCTTTTTGGAATTTTCAGTGTGAACACTAATCACTAGGGTTGTAGATCAAGAACCGGGTATTTGATAAGGCACATGCATTTAGATTCCGCTTAACGATTCCTGCCTTTGCATTTTAATGTGATTTTAAACCATTTAAGCGCAGGAAGGGAAATAACTTGCGTACTGTTTGCGTGCCTCACACACATCTGAAGCGCGAACACTAACGAACACTAACCCACGCGAACACTAACCCCTGTGTCCGTTCTTATTCCGTGCATTTCCACTGCAGAAAAGATTGTTTTGGGCCGGAACTGACTTCTCTTTCATATTTTGTGACCAATATGCACAAAATTACATCAGTATATTCTTGTAAACACTGCCGTTTTTTGTCTTAAGTGACTTTAATTAAGGTCTTCTCGTCAAGCTTGTTACCAGCATGTAAACCCCAGAGCCCGTGTGGTTTTAACACAGCTGCCACAGATTTGCAGATGTTACTTTTTTAGCACACTCGCCCTCAAATACTTTTTTTTTTAATCTCCTCTTGTCACGCTATAAACTTTATTTTTGTAAAGTCCCTTTCTGTCTTGTTTCCCCTTTTCACTTTTTTTTTTAAATACATGATAATTCAGCAGATAATGTGGATACGATCAGTGACAAAAGTGATTGGAAAGAACTATAGCACTGGTAAAATATGATTGGATGCCCCCCAAATGATCATGTGACCTCTTATGACACATCCCAGTAAGTTAGGGTGCTAATGTACCCACCTGTCACCGCAAAACCACAATGATTCCACTGACAGCCTCAAACTGTTGCACACATCTTTAGGCACACCCAAAATGACATGCAGTTGGAGTCATAGCACCATCTGCACTCAGCTAAAATACTTCTATTTACAGTCAAAGGCTCTAACAATAAGACCCCCAGGTGCTTTGACTGTGCAGTTAGTCATGCTGCATCACTGCATGATCGCATACAGCATTCAGTATGGGCAAACAAGTCCACTGATGCCAGAACGACTCTGTAACATCATGCACAGTTAGCTCTCATGTCATTCACACATTCAGTGAATGCAGCTCGCCCCAAATGAGATCATGGGGTCGGCGGTCACACACCCGTCAACGCTATTTGCCTCTTCCCCCTCAGACAAGTGCACCGCTCACAGAGGATGCTTTCCGTAGAAGGTCTCGTGTAAATATGGAAGAGATGACAGCGCTTACTCGTAGCAACAGAGGTACACATGCATAAACACACACATCCACTTCGCATGAACATGCGCCAATGTAGATGCACTGTCTCGTACAGGAAGCATAAGCTGCCAGCCACGTGGGGTGACAGAAGAAAAAACTTGTTGCTCATTTTGCTCACTTTTTTCTGTTTCTTTGTTCATGTTGGGTTTATAACGGCTCATGGAGCGATAGCTAAAAGCATACCGCTTGTTTCAGAGGAAAGGAATTCAGAGTAAGTGTGTCAGAGAGAGGAGGGAGTAGAGATAGAGGAAGACTGAGTTAGATGATTAGTTTCAGCAGTTACTTTTCAAAAGAGGGAAAGTTGGAGAGAATAGTAAAAGGTTTTCTTAATTTCCAAAGTGCGTAGATTAATGTCTGAATTTGGAGAAGAGAAAAGAAAGGTTGCTAAAGGAGGGATCCAAGCTACGCAGATTATAGTGGATGAGAAGTGTAAAATTTTTGATTTGAATCAAGTTTGAGACGTGATTGAGTTTGAGATCAAGTTATGGACCTTTTTGATTCAGAAGTCTTCTTGCCGGTGCTCTTTGTGGCAGCTCACATTCTGATGGCAACTGGAGTGTGGTTGTGCCGTAGACGCCAGAACGCCAGGAGTGCAGTTTGTCTTGGTAATGCATGTGTCTTTCCCTGTCGCTTTAGGTGTCTGTCATTCACTCTGGTAGGGAATCTCCTGGCTTCTTGTTTCCTTTTTTTTTGGCTCCGCCTCTTCCTATTATATTAATGCTTTGTAGATATAGTATATTAAAAGGAACTCTAAAAAGAAACTCAGGAGACATATTACCATAACTTAAATAAATATGTGGATAAAAAAATATAAATTATTTATGTATTTAACCCTTTCCAGTTGCAAACATTAATCATTACATCAACTGTTGAAATTCCTGCATTAATTGATTTTTTTTTTTCAGTTGTAGTACCTTAATGAAAAGAAAATCATCTTAATGATTTTTAGTTCACAGTATATTTTGCATAGGACTGCACAAGGAGAATAAATGTTGAAATAAATGTTTAACATTTGTTTGACTTTTTAAGAGTTTCTGTTATGTTGAAGTTTTTGTGGTTACCATAGTTGCAATGCCAGTAATATCTAACGTTTTCATAAAATTTACATAAAAGTTACGTGTCGCATGTACTATGCTAGCTGTTGATTTGAATTAAAATAAATGCGATGAATTGGGTCCAGGACCATCGCTCAATAATGTTGAAATTAGCTGGAACATTTTTTGTGTGTGTAATCAGCTTAAAAACTTAATTTGTTTATGCTACAAATTAAGTTCCTGTAACTCAGTCTAGTTTATTGGTTGAACATAATTTAATTAGAAATTGTTATAAATCAAAAAAATTCAAGCAAACCTTTAAAAATTAATTTTGTTGTTGAACCAAAACACACACACACGTGTATGTATGTGTATATATATATATATATATATATATATATATATATTC
>NW_015548214.1:1390197-1399414 GCF_001515605.1 Sinocyclocheilus anshuiensis | reverse complement strand
CTTTTTTGGTGTGGAGATGACATATGTACTAAGACTTCTTTTATATTTGTGCTGTAATAAACTTTTTATGATCTCAAACAGTACTGATAATCATGAGCCTCACACAGCGTTAAACTGTCACTGCAAAGTTTGTCTTTGACATGTAAACATTGCAGCTCTGCTGTAATTTATACAATTAACTCACTGTCATGTGCCACATTATACTTTTGACAGCAGTATGAACGTAGGGATTTGTGTTTTGCATCCATGTGGCTAGTTAGACTTTGGGTGAAGGACAGAGGTTGCCCTGGGTAATGTTGAATGTCCTGGTGAGCATTATTGGTGATTGCTGTCAGTCAGGAAGGATCAAGTCAAATGAGGACGATGTGGGGTGTTGTTCCCATCATGTGGGCACAGTGGTGTGACATGATACCATGCCACATTAGTATCCCAGTACCCAAACCTCACTGGAGGCACCATAGGATTCTATGAACAGTAGTATTGTAAATGTTTTGTGTTTTATTAGGGATGCACAATATCAGTTATGAGCCAACATTAGATTTTTTTTTTTTTTTCAACAAAATTTTAACATTTGGGTCAGTTTTTTAAAATGTTTTTGAAGGAAGTCTCTTATGTTCAACAAGGCTGCATTTATTTATTTCAAAAATAAAATTAAAACACTAATAATGTGAGAGATTATGCTATTACAATTTAAAGGGTTAGCTCACCCAAAAGTAAAATTCTGTTATTAATTACTCACCCTCATGTCATTCCAAACCCGTAAGACCTTCGTTCATCTTCAGAACACAAATTAAGTTATTTTTGATGAAATCCGAGAGGTTTCTGACCCTCCATAGACGGCAACGCAACTGACACGTTCAAGGCGCAGAAAGGTAGTAAGGTCATCGTTAAAATAGTCCATGTGACATCAGTGGTTCAACTGTAATGTTATGAAGCTATGAGAATTATTTTTGTGCGCAAATAAAACAAAATTAATGACTTTATTCAACAATTTCTTCTCTTCCATGTCAGTCGACGAACGTGAACGTGCTTCGACTGACACAGAAGAGAAGAAATTTGAACGATGTCATACCTTTCTGGGCCTTGAACATTTCAGTTGTATTGCTGTCTATGGAGGGTCAGAGAGCACTCGGATTTCATCAAAAAATCTTAATTTGTGTTCTGAAGATGAACGAAAGTCTTATGGGTTTGAAACGACATGAGTAATTAATGACAGAATTTTCATTTTTGGGTGAACCAACCCTTTAAAATAACTGTTTTCTATTCAAATATATTTTAAAATGTAAATTATTCTTGATGGCAAAGCTGAATTTTCAGCAGCCATTACTCCAGTCTTTAGTGTCACAGGATCCTATATAAATCATTATGCTGATGTTTTTTGCCCAAAAATTATGCCTAAATTTACTTAAAGGGGTCATATGATGCTTTTTAAAAGATCATCAATAGCAAATACTTAAACTAATAACAAAACAGTAGCTGATTCAGAAGCGCCAGATTGTCATAGCAAAGTCAGAATTACCTCCTCTCCTAGGTTCACGAAATGGTCGTCCATAAAATGCATTGCTGTTCTGTTGTAAGTGATCTTAAAGATTCCTAAATGCATCTATTTCAGAAGGCCAAATAAAGTGCTTTTGCTTTCGCCTAGAAACACACAGCGTCTCCCTGACATGGCTGCTTCAACACTAACTGCGGTTACTGAAACCACGCCTTCTTTCTTTGCGTGCACATTTGGGCGCATTATGCAAATATTTCCACATAGTGAGGTAGATATGTGGGGGCGTGTTAGAACGAGCCGTTTTAGGGGGGTGTGGCAGAGTCTTAACTTTGATAAAGAATATCTCTTTGGTTTGGAGACTTTAGTCTTTGCAACTTCAAAAATTGATTATCTATGCACAATCAGCTTGTAACACTCCAAAGAGAAAGGAAAACTTGAAATCGCATCATATGACCCCTTTAAACTGATTTTAGGTTGTAGTGTTTTATTTTTACTTTATTTAGGCAAAACCATAGAAATGTTATATTAGTAAATTACCAGGTTTTGCCATAACATGAAAATAATTATCAGTTTATATTGAATCGACCAGAAAGATATCAGTGCGTCTGTATAAACTGTAAAGAATTATTACTCACCAGAATATAACCAGAATACCTGCCTCATTCTATATAAAGAACAACTCATCCAAACAACATGATGAATGTGTGGCATCTTGACACTTTAGCTGGTATTATACTGTAAGATGTGATTAAGGTATTGTGAGAATCTTAGGGCAGAGTTTGATAGAAGTGGCCAAATCTGTCTGTCTGTCTGTCAGACATTCAGACTGTGACTTATGTTACTCTCATGTGGCTTGATCTGTTGAAATGTCTGTGTGGAGCAGGGGGCTGTTCTTTTGGATGATTTGCGCCCATGCATATGTATGAGGGTGAGCAAGCTCTGGGTCATGCAAGTCTGTTTCTCTAGTGTATATGCGAGCAGTCGAGGCCTGCATGTGGTGGAGAGATTGAAAAGAGAAAGAGATGCAATACTGCTCCACAGAGGTTATTATTAGCAATAGCAGGAAGTGTAGCAGAACATGGGTGTGGGTAAAGCGCCGGGGTTGGGCACATTCCGTTATTAGCTTTTGTGTGTGTCTGTCTGTGTTTGGTTTGCACTAGCAACCACCTTTTGTCCTTGCTGTTGTACTCAATTACACGTTCATACAGTTGCGGTAAACCTCAAGTCTGGGTGATTTATTTGGAACACAAATCCAAAACAAACTCCATGCAGAGTTCTGCCCACTGTTATCCATCAGTCCCAGTGTCCTCTTAGGTTAATGCTTGTCTGAATTCCGCTACAACACCTCAAGACTAATAGACTTTGTTTTAATGGGTCTTAGTGCTTTGGCTCCTTCTGCAGTGGCTTACGGTTACAGTCCCAGCACCTCTTTATCCCTGGAAATTGTCCTGAGTGGAACATTTGGCTTTCACTTCCTCTGGCATATGACAATAAATAATGAATACAATCAGAATGTGTTTGTGATGGGGTTTTTTCAACTGCTAAAATGCTGTCATAAAATTTTAAACTATAAACTAAGTACAAACTTGCATGCTAAATACAAGCAAAAGAATCTCGGATATTCTTGGAACACAAGCTGTAAATGACATAGTATTGTAAATGGAAAAGTATGCCCTTTCTCCAGATTGGTGGCCAAATATCAGACGATATTTGGCATTTTTGGGTTGCTTTGTGACTAGTGTTTAAAAGTTTGGGGTTGTTTTAGATTTTTTTTAAATTTTTTTTTATAAAGAAGTTTCTTTTACTCACCAAGGCTGCATTTATTTGATTAAGATACAGTCAAAACAGTAATATTGTAAAATATTATTACAATTTAAAATAACTATTTTCTATTTGAGTTCATTTTAAAATAAATGTAATGTAATTTATTCCTGTGATTTGCTGCTCAGAAAACATTTATTATTATCAATGTTGAAAACCATAATATATTATATACGTAGATTTTTCAGGGTTCTTTAATGAACAGAAGGCTTTTAAAAAGCATATTTCAGAAATAAAAATCTTTTGTAACATAAATGTATTTACTGTCACTTTTGATGAATTCAATAAATGCTTGTTGAATAAAAGTATTTTTTTTTTAAATGTCCTACTGACCCCAGTCATAATATTTAAAATATCATACATAAATATTATATATAATATAAAAATACAGATATCTGTCTGTCTGTCTGTCTAGCTAGCTCTCTCTCTCTTTTTTTCTCTCTCTCTCTCTGTACTGTTAAACATCTATGTTTTCCCCAAAATCTGTGGTCTCTAGACATCGGCATCGACAATTTAAATAATCCCTTATCGGTCAATCACTATTGCAGATGTTACTGTGCTAACTAGGTTTTCACTCATTAGAAAACTGTGGTCACAAGGAAGCCAAATGTAATATCAGACTAATCGGATGAAGTGGGCTGGCTGGAGGGGAGATCAGCTAATTGCATGGATTATACATAGACAGAATATGAAGAGCCTGGGTCTTATCCTTTTTTTCATTCCCATGTTCAGATGAAAATGGGGAGCGTCATGCCCCTTTCCAAGAATCCCATGGATTGAAATTGTTGTTCATGTGGAAAGACAAATGGAAAAGAACAGAAGTAGTGCGTGAGGGAGGGAGCGAGAAGAAGAGGACACAAGCCGTGCCAGCCTCAGAGTGCCACCATGAGGAGGGAGAGAGAGGGAGTAGCGCAAATCTAAATATGAAATGAATGAAAGAGAAGAAAAACTGGACTCAGAAAACGGCAAAACAGGAAGAAGAGAGCACACGGAGGAGGGAGCTCTGTCCAACTGGACCTGATGAGAGATTAGACGTGATAACCACGAAGAAGAGGGGTGGGAGAGAGAGCGAGAGGGATAAGCACTCTGTGTGGCATTAGGAGTGTAAGCTGTCTAGTATTTATAGTTCAGAGGGCTGCAGGAGGAGAGAGCAGCCTAACAACGGTGTCTCCAAAAAAAAAAATCAGATGGGAAACAGAAATAGAGAGTTCATTTAAAATCTGCCGGAGGAAGAGACAAAGATGGTATAAGTGGAAGGACCACTAATGGAAATTACATGCCTTCTATCCCTTTAGGAAAGAGGAATGAGAAAAGCTGTCTTGTAATGGCATTGTGGGTGACCATTTGTGACGGGCCAGGTGTGCATTGCACTCTCAAAGGATAATCAGGGTCTTTCCTACGTGCCTCCAGCATCATTGCAGGGATTTACAGACCTGTTTAAATGGGACACCGTGGGATCAAATATCAGATCACTTCTGCCTGCCGATTGGCTGCAGCTCTGTGTTTGGTCACAGCTTTTATGCAAGCATCGTGATCGTTATTTCACTGCTTGTTTTGCTGACTCATATGTTTGTGATCAACCCGTTTTTGGAAAATTTGACAAATGGAGATTGAATTACATGACTAGGAGGGCTGCATGTATAATTGTGATCATGATTTATGTTTCTTTCGATTGTTCAAGCATAATCGTCTACGATATTTGCGTTATATCCAAACATGAATCTCGACTACATTGTTTGCATTGGGGTTGCTGAATAAATGCATTTATGATACATCTGTGCTACAATACAAAGTCTTTTTTACAATACTGTGCTACAATAAAAAGTCAGTTTTAATAGAAAACCATTAACATAATTTGGAATTATTGTAAATGATATTTGGTATTTCACTGTTTTAGCTTTGAGAGAAGCTTCTTACCAGTTTTCATAATGTTGAGATCAAATAAATCTTGCGCTTGAGTTGACGTTTTCTTTATTTGTGCTTCATGAAAGTACAATAACTCTAATGAAATTTAAAAAGAAAAATAATTAATAATTGTGATTATCATTTTTTAGCAAAATAATGGTGATTATTACTTCAACTGTTATCATGCAGCCCTAGACTTGTCCATTTTTTTCCCTTCATCCCTAAAAGTCCCCAGGATTTTCTCCCTCCTTTTCCCCCTATGCTCACTCATTTTCACTTTCACTTTCATTTTCTCCTCAATTCAGTTCTGCAGAGCTCTGCAGAGGAAATGAACAAGTAACATCTTGTCATTCACTTTATTGCTCGATTGGACCAGCTTGCGTCACAAGACTTTTTATGATATGGACCTTAGAACTTGCATTGTTGTCGTGACTTAGTTCCAGTCTAAAGGTAAGGTGGGCACTTCAGGACGGGCGTTCGCGTGACGTCAGAGGGCAGTCACTAAACTGTTCAGATGACATCATCCTGCGGGGACGCTCGCTCATCTCACCATGCTGTTATGAAGTTCACAACAACAGTTCAGAGAAGCATGATAATCTCTCATTTCTAGGCTTGCTCATTTTTTTGTTGCATAGAGACTCTTGAAGATGGATTGCTGCACAAAAGGTTCTTCATTCAAACACAGGAAACTGAGCAACCACGGATTGTGAGAGCTTGAAAGCAAGAGGTGGAAAGGACAGCACTCATTACTGCATTAACAACACATCTCTCCTCTGAGAGAGTGAGAGTGGCAGTGGTTTGAGGGAGGCGGGGAACGTCACTCCTTATTTAGTTGTGAAGGAGGAGCTCTTGTAGAGTTTGACATGCACGTGTGAGCCAAGCTGCATGTTTGAGCTGAGCTTTGATATGGCAGCAAACATGAAGACCGGCGAACGAGGAGGTAGAATGTGGGAGCTGTAGATATAAAGGAGGAAGTGAAAATATCTATGCCTTTTTTTCCTCGAGTGTGGATTTGATTTTCAACTCCGAATGAGAGATTGGAGTGTGTTTGGACTAAAGGTGTGAAACGCCACACTCTGACATGACAGGAAGACGAAGGGGAAGGTAGATCGTTCTGGAAGCCAAAAGGAATAAGTCACCACCAGAATGTGGCCTGAATATTGCACCGAACGGAGCCTGAATGCTCATCTGCATGCACTCATGTGCTGCGCAGGTCAGTTTCTATTTGTGTTCCTGTGTGCGTGTCGTCACCTAGTCACATGGACGCTGTGATTTGTGTGTCAGCGGATGTGTTGTTTGATGATATATGTTTGTCCACTATTGTTGTGACGCTATATCAGTGTGCGACCCCACGTGGATGAGCGTGAGCATGACGGTGTGAGTTTTTGCACAGTGTAGGGTGTGTGAACCAACACAATGACTCATTTTACTGAGGAACAAGAGAATGTGCCTCTGTGACAGTTACAGACATGTGGATAAAAGGGAATAAGTCATTCTGAGAAATAACTTGACACACATATTTCTTTTGCAATAGTGTGCGTGTGGGTGGGTGGGCATGAATCAGATCCACAATGCAAAAGTGGGTGTGTGAGGTATGTGAAAAGCTGAAAAGGTGTTTGCTGTACTCATTAAGCTATCAACTTCTGTTCAAAAGTCAGACTGAATTCCCACGCTAGTAGAGAACTTATGTTGTTATTCCATTTTTTTTTTCATTTAGGAAGATAACTAACATAACATGTAACTTTTTTTTTTTATCATATATATAATTTTTGCGTGCATATATATTGTGAATTTGAGATTGTTGTGACGCTATATCAGTGTGCGACCCCACGTGGATGAGCGTGAGCATGACGGTGTGAGTTTTTGCACAGTGTAGGGTGTGTGAACCAACACAATGACTCATTTTACTGAGGAACAAGAGAATGTGCCTCTGTGACAGTTACAGACATGTGGATAAAAGGGAATAAGTCATTCTGAGAAATAACTTGACACACATATTTCTTTTGCAATAGTGTGCGTGTGGGTGGGTGGGCATGAATCAGATCCACAATGCAAAAGTGGGTGTGTGAGGTATGTGAAAAGCTGAAAAGGTGTTTGCTGTACTCATTAAGCTATCAACTTCTGTTCAAAAGTCAGACTGAATTCCCACGCTAGTAGAGAACTTATGTTGTTATTCCATTTTTTTTTTCATTTAGGAAGATAACATTAACATAACATGTAACTTTTTTTTTTAATCATATATATAATTTTTGCGTGCATATATATTGTGAATTTGAGAGTGGGATGTTCTGTGTGTGCTGAAGAGGGCCGTCTGCACCACACGGTTGCTTAGTATTGCTTTGTCACCATAGCAACCACATCAACTGTAGCCTCACAGTAAGAGGCCAAAAGAAAGAGGCAGATAAAGCAGGAGTGTAATAACCTCAGAACAGCAGGCTTGTGTGATCAGTTTGTATTCTGTGCTTGGTTGCGTCTCTAGTCTGGCATGTTCAGAATGACAGACAAAACAGAATGACTTACTGACCCGAAGTTCATGTCTCAATTCAAAACTTCCTGCCCATAATTCCTTGTTTGCAGTGTTTTTAGATCATACCAACATCCGCGGCATCAGGTGTCAGTTCAGGACTGTAATATGTCAACTTTGATCCCTACTAATTGTACTGAATTAAATAACATTCAAGATGTTTGTGCATTTCTGGGTAGCCTACATACAGTGTGGTATGATGCAACATCAAGCTGAACATGCTCTTGTCATGGTGTTCTGAGCATGTATTCATGTGTGACTTTGACAGCCTCCTACATGTTATAGTAAGTTGTGGAGTATGTAGGTCAGGTAACAATGGTAATGAACCTATTAACTGGTCTTTTTTTAAACTTTCAGCCTAGTTTAAATTTTTACCAAACCTCTGCTAATGTAGATACTGATGTATTGCTATAACCTGTTTTGCCTGTCAATTTTATTTTTTAATTTGTGGATTTAATATGACTTTCTAAAAGGCTTTATACAAAAAAAAATATCATGGATGTTTTAAAAATGTCTTACCGGGAAAAAATTTGCATGTCATTGTATTTTAAACTGGTGTGTTCTTTCAGTGAAAATAACCACACACACACACACTGCTGTTCAAGTTCAAAAGTTTGGAGTCGGTAAAATATTTAAATACTTTTGAAAGTCTCTTATGCTCACCAAGGCTTATTTATTTAATCAAAAATAAAGTAAAAACTGCATATTATGAAATGTTGTAACAATTTAAAATAACTGTTTTCTATTTTAATATTTTAAAATGTAGATTTATTTTTGTGATGGCAAAGCTGAATTTTCAGCAGCTGTTGATAGTTTTCACGTGACGTCACACGCTTATAGGAACGCCCACCTGGAGGGCAAAACGAAGCTTTACTCCACTGACCGCCAGTTATTATTACGCAGTTTGCATTTAGTAATGTAGTTAAACGCAGATATTAAAAGGCGAAATTCAGTAAACACCTTATTGATTATGTATATTTTGTACAGGCAAGCAGATGAAGCCAGAATATAAACGCAATGTGCAAAGTTTCTCGTTTATGGTTTCCCATAGAAAACCATTAGAAGGAAAACACTGAACCATTAAGCGGATTGCGTTCATATTCCGGCCTCATCTGCTTGCCTATGTAAACTATGCATCATTAATATAGAGAATATTACTGTTTTAAATATATTAAGGCACTTTAAGTGTTTTTACCATGTTTTGTCTCACTGTTTAATGATTGAAATATTGCCGTGGGTGCTTAATATGGATTGCAAATGGCCAAAACGTGCATTTTGTTCACCTACCTTTGTTTTATTCTTTTGAGAGGTGATCTAAATATTTGCGGCTGTGAAACAGATGGAAAATTGACAGGCTTGTCCTGCAGTTCTATGGATGTTTTGCCCTCCAGGTCTTCGAGCTGGTCACGTGACTGAAACCTATGAAGTACTCCAGTCTTCAGTGTCACATAATCATTCAGAAATCATTCTAA
>NW_015548214.1:1374700-1389597 GCF_001515605.1 Sinocyclocheilus anshuiensis | reverse complement strand
AAGCTTTGCTCCACTGACCGCCAGTTATTTTTACGCAGTTTGCATTAAGTAGTAATGTAGCAAAACGCAGATATTAAAAGGTGAAATTCAGTAAACACCTTATTGATGATGTATATTTTGTGCAGGCAAGCATATGAACCCAGAATATAAACACAATGTGCAAAGTTTCACGTTAAATGGTTTCCCATAGAAAACCATTAGAAGGAAAACACTGAACCATTAAGCGGATTGCGTTCATATTCCGGCCTCATCTGCTTGCCTATGTAAACTATGCATCATTAATATAGAGAATATTACTGTTTTAAATATATTAAGGCACTTTAAGTGTTTTTACCATGTTTTGTCTCACTGTTTAATGATTGAAATATTGCCGTGGGTGCTTAATATGGATTGCAAATGGCCAAAACGTGCATTTTGTTCACCTACCTTTGTTTTATTCTTTTGAGAGGTGATCTAAATATTTGCGGCTGTGAAACAGATGGAAAATTGACAGGCTTGTCCTGCAGTTCTATGGATGTTTTGCCCTCCAGGTCTTCGGCTGGTCACGTGACTGAAAGCTATGAAGTACTCCAGTCTTCAGTGTCACATGATCATTCAGAAATCATTCTAATATGCTGATTTGATGTTGAAGAAACATTATTATCAATTCTTCCTATTAAACATTCTTATTGATATCAATGTTGAAAACAGTTGTGCTGCTTAATATTTTTGTGGAAACCATAATACATATTCCATATATTCACAAGATTCTTTAAATAGAAAGTTTATTTAAAAAAAGGAGCATTTATTTGAAATACTATCACTTTTTTTTATCAATTTATATTTCTTAAAAAAATAAATAAAAAGTATAATTCAATAAACACAATAAAATAATAAAATAAAATAAATCTTACGGACCCAAACATTTGAATTGTAGTGTATTTACAATATGGCTTTCTATTAAATCATGTGACTACAGGTAAAATGTATTATTTATATTAATGTATTGTTCATTAAAATACATGATTTTGCATTTTATGATCTGGTGTTTGAATTCAGGCTATTTAAAGCAAGACTGGAGGGAAGCTTGTAAATAATACACAGCATGATGCTTAGTCCTCTCATGTGTTACATAATTAACCCAATCTCTCTTCCTCCCCCCTTCTCGCCTCTTCCTCTCTCTCTTTTTCTGCTGTTTCCTCTTCTATCTCTTTTTTCACAGATGAACGAGACAGGGTGCAGAAGAAAACTTTCACAAAATGGGTCAACAAACATCTCATAAAGGTACAGTCCAGCACGCCGGGTTATTTTCATCTTTTCTGCTGCACTGCACAATGATGAGGACTGTTGGCTTCAGTCCTGCTGAACACACGGCACGCTCACACGTTCACACTCACACATAAGACTCAGGGACTGATCTCTTTAATATCAGGACACTCGCAGCAGGTCCTGCAAGTCAACGATTGTACAGGCACTGTTATTCATTTAATAATAACACAATGACAAAGGTGTCTCCCCAGTGTTTTGTCCATATGACTCTGAAAAGACGTTCAGCATGTTGTCATGCTGCAGAACTATATTTGTGAGTCTGGTAATCCTCTATAACTCCTGCCCCACTGAGTACAGATCATGAGAGCAAAGAATGTTGGGTATTTCAAGGACAGGGCAGATGACCAACTGCAGAAGGGCCAGAGTTATTAGGTTAGAGATAGTGGCCTCATAACTCTGCCAGTATGCTGTAATATAGGTCAGATCACAGGAAATGAGATAGGTTTGCAGTGCACAATGTTAGACTCTACAAGTAGTGAGTTATATATACTCGACCTCTGTGACCCTTTTGGGACCTCTTTATATTGTATTAGAGACGACAGACTCTAATGGCAGACGACAGTAGGTGATGATACCTGTTAGCGTTGTGTTTACACATCTCTCTTAATTTCTGGCAGGTGAACAGGTATGTTGTTCCCCTCAGGCAATGTTACACTGACTGAAAGCAGTGTGTGTAGATTGTGTCACGTCTGTTTGTTTGTCCTTTACACACTCCTAACATAAGCACTGCAAAAATGTTAAACCTGTCTAAGAGGGGTTGCACAATGTACCTGTCTACAGGAATGACTGCTGACTACAGAGGGAGGAAGCGTTTGAGTGTGACACATTTTATTATTATGTAATACTCCACCACTAGGGTATTACTCCAGTGCCCAAGTATAGTTTGTTATTCTCTGTCAATGGCAACAGGGCATCCCCTGGTAATGCACCTGTGATAAACACTGAAATGACATGAGAGAGACAGAGGTGGAAAGAAATTATTACGTTGTGTTCAGGGAGTGTGGGAACACAAATATGAGCATAACAATATTAGTGACATTGATCATGTGATCAGATACAGACTGCCAGATGTTCTTGTTTGCACTGAAGTACAAGATGCTCTTTGAATCTTCTTAAATCATGCTGGAAGACATGATTCAGTTTTTACTCAAACACTGCTAGCTTCAAATTCTCATTATTTTTTTTAGTTTAGCTTTTCACTCAAATTAATATAATTAGTAATGGAAAAATGTAATATGTTGAAAAAAAAATATAATATATTTTAAAATGTAATTGATTTAATTTATGCATTTATTTGAAATATAAATATTTTTTGTAACATTTTAAATGTCTTTACTGTCACTTTTGATCGATTTAATGCATTCTTGCTGAATAAAATGATTAATTTCTTTAAAAAATAAAAGTAGTACTGGCCCCATACATTTGAGCAGTATATCGTATATAGTGTTTTTTGTTTTTTTTCTGAATTGAGTGAAATAAAGGGAGGGAATGGAGAGAGAGGATAGTGAGACTCACAGTTGTCAGGATGTTCTTTTATACTCAGCAGATGGTTCTTCTGTGGCACTATGGGGAGGCAGCTGTGTTGGATCTTCTGTGTACAGTTTAGGATCTCTGAATCCACAAACACACACACACACACACACACACTTGCACACGCACTTTAGTACAGAACTTTTCTATTGCTATTTTACTGGCCCATCTCAATGAGTTTGGCGTCCTCTGCTGGTTAGAGTTAGTGTACTGCAGTTGTCTCTCTACGAAACTAATTTACTATTTTATCCAAACAGCTTTTGTTTGCTAATTGTCCTTTAAATACAGTTTGATGTATAAAGTCAGCCTGTTACCAAACATGGTAATTCTAGCACAAACCCTATTGAAAACGTTACACCATTGCATATAATACAAACGCTTACACATAGGCCTCAAAAGACTGTAAGGAATTCAGCTATCTCACTCTAACTGTATTTCTCTCTCTTTCTCTCAAGGTGCGGAAGCACATCACAGACCTGTATGAGGATCTAAGGGATGGGCATAACCTCATTTCCCTGCTTGAGGTGCTGTCTGGCGTCACATTGGTGAGAAATTAACTACCATTACCTTAACACACACAGGTTATGCATAAGGTTGTACACAAATTTGATTCCAGTGCTTTACGCAATTCTCCTGGGCAATTCATGGGGCAGAGATTTGCTTTATTTTCCATAATGCAATTCAGAGCCACATGGTGCCTGGGGATCATGTCACATGAGTTGACCTGGGGGTTAGGCTGATGTCATTAAGTGTCCTGGCTTGTGGCTGATGTTGCCGAATGCAGATACAGGCCTTGCAACAGTTAAATAGCTGAGTCTGATATGTACTGCAATGTGTTGTAATGACATCTGCATTAGTACATTATTTCTGCACTCAATCTTGCCCACTCTGATGGCTGGGGACCATGATGCACTGGGGCAGACTGACTGACGGGTGGATTAACAGAGACAGACTGCTGACACACCACCTGCCCTCTACAATTGCTCTATCTCTCCATCTCCGTTCCTTTCTTTCACCTCATCTTTTTGTTTTTTTATATATATATATTTTGGATTTTGCACTTTTTATTTGTTGTTTTTGTTTAGCTTCACTCTCTCCCTCTATCTTGTTTTCATTTTTTTAACTGTTGTTTTGTACATATATCAGCACTTCAACACTGTTTTTGTCTTCATCCTTTTCCTGTGACCCTCTCTATGATGATGTCATCAGCACAAGGGCACGTCAACTCTGCGGAGAACGTCTGTGTCACGCGCACTCCCACTCATCCTGCTGGGTGGGGAGGATGAGGAGGATGGAGCTCAGGGAGTATGTGTGACCCCTCCCCCTATTGAAACAAACACAGTCACACACAGTCAGCTGTGTACACTGCATGGCGTGGACTCCAAGGACAGGTCAATTTCGTAAATATGCGGAGGGCAATGTCTAATACGCCAATGCATAATTCATGATGCCAGACATAATTTGATTTATTACATTTAGGTGTGTGAGAGACCTCGCCTTGTGTACACATTTTATATACACTTCACTTCAGTACTGCCAACGCTCACGTCACATGCTCACATTGAATCTGATGGCTTTGACACGTTTGCCCTATTGTGGGGGTTTTCTGGTCACCTGTTTGCAGGTTTGCTGTACATGCTGCTGCATTTGTGGGTGATAGTGAGCATGCTTTGCATGTAAGGGTGTGCGAGTCTGCTACGTGACCTCAGTAGAGAGTAGTGATAGACCGATATATTGGACAGGCCAGTCAATTGGATGATATTTGGCTATTTAGATTATTGGCCATGCCTGGCTGATAAATAAAATTAGCCATTTGGCCTTATCAATAGATTTGACCTTTCAGCCTTGTCAATAGATATTTTCTGTTTTCAAACCTGAGGAAATTTTGGTACATCTTATTGTAATATTGTAAAATTGTAATATACAGCTTACAATTCAAAGGTTTGTGGTCAGTAAGATTTTTTAATCAATTATTTTATTCAGCAACAACAAATTAAATTGAATAAAAGTAACACTAAATAAATTTACAGAAAATTTCTATTTCAAATCAATTCTGTTCTTTTGAACTATCTGTTCCACAAAAATATGAAGCAGCACAGTTTTCAACATTGATAATAAGAAGAAGCACCAAATCAGAATCTTACAATGATTTCTGAAGGATCATGTGACACTGAAGGCTGGAGTAATGACTGCTGAAAATTCAGCTTTGCATCACAGAAATAGATTGCATTTTAAAATATATAGAAAACGGTTATTTTAATAATATTACTGTTTTTACTGTGTTTATTTGTTAACAAATGCAACCTAACTGAGCATAAAATACTTTGTTCAATTTCAAAAACATTACAAATCTTACCAACCCTAGACTTTTGGATGGTAGTGTATATTGGTATTATATCGGCCATCTACTGCCCTGCATGCTAGATATTGCTATTGGTCACCCACTAGCAGAGAGATGTTAGCAGGCAAGGCAGAGTGTGTGAGATTTGTAAAAATACAATAATTATTTAGATTTGCTGTTTGAATGGTTTGCTAATGGTGACATTTTCACAGTATGCTAACAATTTCCTGTGACTCTGAGACAGGATTATTAATTACTGATGATCCTGAGAGGGTCTTGTGTTATTTTGCAGTGTGCTGCTTTTGCTGCTTTCAGGCTTGTGCTAATGAAACAGTCCTGTTTTCACACAGACCTCCAATTTGCCCTGATTATCAGTGCACTCATCTGCATTCTCTCTGTTTCTCTCTCACTCTCTTCCTGTCTTCAATAGCCCAGGGAAAAGGGTCGCATGCGATTTCACCGACTCCAGAATGTGCAGATCGCCTTAGACTTCCTTAAGCAGAGACAGGTATGAATGTCTACACTTACGCATTCTCACTCTCAGAAACAATCACAAGTCGCTTTTTACAGATTGTCAGCTCTTTATTTATAAATGCAAGGACTTAACCAAATATTCAAGATTGGGTAGGCTAAAATAAGATTCTGGGGCTAAAATATTATTCTGAATACTGGGGAGGACGTGTCCCCTTTAGTGTTGAGGCTAGTTACCCTCACTAATGGACTAATGTCATGCACATTTAGGGGAAGTGAATACAAGATGATAGCTTGGGACTTCTGTGTCCTTAGTCTCATTGTGCTTCAGTTGGCAGCATGGCTCTGAGATAACATGACCTGGAGTTGATAGATGTGTTCTGCCCCATAGAAGTCTGTCCAATCCCCTCTCTGTTGTCACCCCAGCCCAAGGTCCCTAAACCAGACAAAATGCCAACCTGCACCCTTCTCCCAGTACACAGTACATAGCTTCTGACAGCTGTAAGCGTAAGAGGACAACAAATGACAAAGCTGTCCTGAAATTACATTACATTGCCAGTTTTCATGTGTTTAGGCCCTAGGCATTTTTAGCAGATTCAAGTAATGTTACAAGGCGCGTTTCCATTACCCTTCAAATTGCACAAATTGAAATTGCGAATTGAAAATGGAAACGCGTCAATTTCACAAAAACTCCCATATATCGCCAAAAACTTTTTACGCTTGCATGAGGTGGTTTTTCCCGCCGTCATTTCGCAATACTTTTTTATCAACATTTATAAAATATCGCCAAAGTTTTGCGCCTATAGTGTTTTTGGGGGCAATCAGACTGTTTACACCAAATTGCTTGTAACACTTCAAAGAGAAAGGAAAACTTGAAATCGCATCATATGACCCCTTTAACTCATTCAGATAGTTCCCACTAATGAGAGTCTTCTGTTGCTTTAATGCAGGTCAAATTAGTGAATATACGCAATGACGACATCACAGATGGGAACCCAAAGCTGACACTGGGACTGATCTGGACCATCATCCTTCACTTCCAGGTAAGTTCACCTTAGTCACAGCTGTGTCCTACTTGAATCTGTAGGGTTCAACACAGCATGCCAGAGTTAGAGCTGACTCTGCTTAATGCTAATAGCGGCTGTTTACCAGCCTCTCATGTCCACAGCTGTCAGTTTGAGCAACAGGGATTTGCCCATGGCAAGAATAAAAGAACTCAAGAGGGAATGGTTCATGAGGAGAATGTGATGGATGGAGTACAATCCTAAACTCAGACTTTGAATATGCTTAGGGAACGGTTTATGCTGTATGGAGCTTCAATATATAAGGCCCGGCAGTCTGCCTGTTTTGCAGAATGGACAGAGGTTGCAGACAATTCTAGACAGGCACTGCCAGCCTGCATGCTGATAAAGAAACAATAATCTTCAGAAATTGGCCCTGTAGAGCACATTTGTGAAATGGCCTTCAGTTTTCTACAGTATACTTATGGGTCAAACTAGAGAAGTAAGGTCTGTTGGATGGATACTGCGCTGCTGGATGGTAGAATTGAAATGTCCCATTTATAAAGGCAATTTAAATAAGATGTGCGTTAGTTAATCCGAAGCAATAAAACGATATTTTCGCCCTTGCTCTATAATGGAATACTAGTGCAGATTGTGCAAACCATATTAATAATGTACTAAAATAATCAAATGACCAGTTAACTTAATTTTTTATGCAAATTTTTGTAGAAAGCTTAAAATTTGGGGCAGTCTGATCAAATAATGACTCAAGAAAGATATATTCAAATCACTGTTGTTAGTTACTGTTTCCATTCATTCTTGTGAAATGCATTGTATGCAGTACTATATTCTCTGATTGTAGTCTTCATGTTTTAGCAAACATAGTATATCATGTATACGAAAAATTGCATGCTATGTGCAGTATACAGTTGTGAAGTTGTAGCCTATTTCATTCTCTCTGATTGTAGTCTTCATGTTTTAGCAAACATAGTATATCATGCATACGAAAAATTGCATGCTATGTGCAGTATACAGTTGTGAAGTTGTAGCCTATTTCATTATGAACATAACATTAGTCACCCATCAGCTATGAGAAAAGGCCACAATGCTAATTTAATAAAGACTAGCTCTTACCAAAAATAATAAAACTGTTATGATAATTTACTCTCTGCGGATCATTTAAAAATGTTCTATTAAATGTTATTTAAAATATATAGTTATCATGTACTGCATACTAGCTGCACTTCCCAGGATCGTCCAGCAGAGGACACTGTTATTATCAACAGAGCGGTGACATCACAAGGTGACATGCAGCTGGTTGCCAAGGTGATTGTGTTTAGTATGACCCCAAAGCATTCTTCAATCAGCATGATTCAGCAGAAAAGAGTGGAGGAAGCATAGGCCTCATGAAATAGCAAATAAAAAAAAAATATATATTTAGATATAGATTTAGACAGATTTTAGATTTAGAAATGCAACCACTTATGTGTTTTTTTTCCTCCGATTCTTCAATCAGCATGATTCAGCAGAAAAGAGTGGAGGAAGCATAGGCCTCATGAAATAGCAAATAAAAAAAATATATATATTTAGATATAGATTTAGACAGATTTTAGATTTAGAAATGCAACCACTTATGTGTTTTTTTTCCTCCACAGTGCTTGAATCTGATATTTTTACATCCAATATATTCTAACAATGACTAAAGAGCAGAGATTTGAAACAAACTATCAATTATCTAGACTAATTGCATGTAATTGGATCAGAACAGAGCAGGCCACTGGCACACAAATAAGTACTTGTAAACTACTGAACTAAAACATTTTAATAATTGTACACAGGGATGAACAGAGGCAATAAAAAAAAAACAAGGAATGGGACTTTTAAAACTTGCATACTTAATTGCGATACTTAACATTGCTTAATTATGAAACAATGGAAATGAGACAACAGTCCACAAAGCAGAGCATGCCACTGACACTAAGACAGTATGGAGAATTTGATTTGGTTAAACATTTCAACATTAGCTTTGTTATTTTCTGTCAACCAAAAATATATTGGAGGGAGGAATAAAAGGCTGGATGGTAGACCACTATAGAAACGCATAATGTTATTTTTGTGATGAACAAGTTTACTCTTGTCATTGTAAACTAAGTTCAAGTTGGTCCACTTCCAAAGGTGTACGGTAACATGGCATGATCTGTAATGTCTTGCAGCCAAAATTACAAAAGCACAATATAACATAGCATGACTCATTTACAGAAACATCCAATTGAATCATTTCAGCAGAGGCACATTAGGAGCCATTAGGAGTTGCTGTTTGTCAATAGAAGCAATTGAAACCACTCCCGTAAGCACCATTTTGATGCATACTGTACATTCACTTCAGACAGCCAAGAGAGACTAGCTATCCAACCTCCCCCACACTCAATCTGGGACACTTCCCTCTGTTTTGAAACCACCGCTGTTATTTAGGCTAACAGCAGCCTTTCGAAATTGTGTTTTGTATATCCTCATATTTTTGTCTAAGTTTAGGATCCTGTGGGAAAATACCAATCAGGCTTCAGTGTATTAGCCTAGGCTGAATTTGGCCCAGCTGTCTCTGTCACAAAAAGAACTGATCTGATTGGCTAATATGTTAGTCACATAAAAGGTGTGGTTGTCTGGCCAGCTGGGTCGTTTGGCAAAGATTGTAGTGTGCTGAAATCTTATGCTCTCTATCTGCAGGATAAAGCTGATAAATGTGTGCCGGTCTCTGTCAGTAAACAGAAATTTACCCCATCTCAGTTACAGTACAGGAGACTCTGGATGCATGACAATTAGGCTGATTCAAAATAAGCAAAACAAAAAAAAAGTGGGCTCAGCTGGCTGATTATAATGGTATCACAGTTTTTTCTGATTGATTTATTGCCTGTTAATTCATCACCTTCCTTTGCAATCCTGCTCGTGTATGCTGCTTCTGATCACATGACTAAATACCATCACAGTGCTGTATTTTGTGTAGCAGTGTCTATAGAAAAGGGATATCTTCACCTTCATGTCTACAAAGTGTGGTCACATTTACTGCTATTTGCCGAATTTCCGCTGACAAAATCCAGTAATTTCAGTAGGGATCCATGCAATCGGGAATTTCGTGTGAGGGGGATAGATTTCCCCGCACAGATTAAGCATTGGGTTCAAATGGTCATGTGGATGTGCAGTATTGACCAACAGCCTGCAAAATTTCTTTAGAATTTAACTAATGTGAGTGAAATATATATGTAGGAGAGGAGAGGCAATCATGTCAGCTGTGAAATAACATGTATGTTAAGGGGCAACAATTATTTCAGGTTCATTCTTTTCTTGCAGTCTCGGGCTGCCAACCAATTGAAGGCTCTTTGATTGGTGTGCATATGTGCATGTGTGTTGAGCTCCGAGCTCACCAGGCATCAGAGCAGGGAGGGAGGGAGGGATGAGCACGTGGATAGGAGGAAAGAGCGAGGAGGTGGGAGAGAGGGAGGAGGAGGAAGCTAAAACAGCAGCAGCGTATTCAGTGAAGCTGCAGCAGACTGTAGATGAAGCTCTTTTTTCCACTGGTGCCTACCAGTTAGAGCAGAGGAGCTACCCAGCAACTGAGAAGAGGACACATGTAGCCTGCTATTACTGGAGCCCCTGGCTTCCTCTCTCCCCGGCAGGCCTCTTGAAGCACATCACATATACAGCGACACGTATGCTTTCAATCTCAGAATCGGGATCGCTGAACCCTGCAGACGCACACATGTAAGTCACACGTTTTAATTTGCACCCAGGTTGTGCAAAGGAGAACACCGTATCAATCGGATCAATTTCGCCATGCTTGACTGATGGAGCTACGCTTTTTTCAACACTGAGGCAACCACTCTTCTCCGAGGCCAACAGTGCAGCTCCTGGTTGGGGGAGGATTTCTCTGGATTTCCCTCTTTTCCTCTTCCAGCCACGGTTCAACTGCCCAGCCCAGCCCTATCCTGGCGGCGTTCTAATTAGATTCCACAGCCAGAGAAGCCGACAGTATCAGGGAGCGGCACCTTGTCAGCTATCACTCTTTCTCTCATCGGCTCACCCCAATCTAGGGACGTACACTGCTTAGTGGCAGAACAAGGAAGACAGGATGGTTTGAAATCGTGTCTACTTGATATATGGGAGTGGACTATGTGCTAAACCACATCTATAACCAGTCATGTCAGCAGGGGGAAAGTGGTTGTTGAATTTTGCTGGCTGGAGGTGAGGTCTTCACTCATGGTAGTCAGTATCCTCTTTATTGACTTGAATGTGCTGGTGTCAGTGCATGGGATGCCAGTTTCCGTGGCAGCAGTGGCGAGACGCTTAGTACCTTGCCCCTCCCCTTCTTTCTCTTCATGACTGGAGACTTGTTTTAATGGAGTTTGCATGCCTGGGACGTGAAACACTCATAGCTACAGGTGTGAAGACCAAACATCACCTGACATGGGCTGGTTATGCTTGGCTGATGAAGGGAACAAAAGATGTTCTGATGGGTTGTGACTAATTTGTAGATGAGATGCCTGACTGTGCACTTTAATCCATTAGCAGCTGATCTGGTACCCGTTACACAGCTTTACTGTAAGTGTCCCACAGGATTTCTACAACTGCTACCCAAAGCATGACCTACCCTATGTGATGTAAGCACGACGGACTGCAGTGATCAATAATGTGTACTTAAGATATTCAGAGAAGCAGGTGTTTCTAGGCATCTTACTGTACACACATGAATACATATTTAGACATGGTTTTCTCCAGTTTTATTTGTGTGCAAGCTGATGATTAGTGCATCCTAATTATACATCCTGATGCAGAGATATTGAGCATGTGCATGTGTGCTCACAGGAGTATGGCTTTGTATGTCTGCAGTGCAGTTTTATCACGGTTCTCACCTTGAGGAATATCTATAGTGTCTTCTATAATAGTGTGTCATCGAGTACCATGACAAATGGCTTGCTATTTAACACATAACTTGTGAAATGGGCTAAAAGCCATCAGTTTTTCTTCAGTCAGTGCTGCACCATCTCTGCATCATGAGAGAGTGAAAAAACATCAAAAGCCTTGCCGTAGGATTTTAATATTTTATAAAGGGCAGTAACCTATATTCAGCATCATGTCCTAGAGGCTTACTAGGACCTTAAGTGATATTTGGTTTAGGTTAACTGCAACATTGCCTGAACAACATCAGAACGAGAAGACCAAGCAACAGGAGGTATGACTGCTGTACAGATTATAGTTGAGACATGATGTCCTGGGAGAACCTAACCTTGTACCAATCCCTCTTGTCATAGTTAATACTTTTTGTCATGATTTTCACTCCAGATGAGTCATTAACTTTTTAACTTACCTTACCAGCTGACTCAGGCTGACTGTTTCACTCCCATTGTGGACATTTTTTCCTTTTGGCTCATATTTATTTTTACTCTGTCTCTATGAGATATGGGGAGCTCCCTTGGTTGTGTGAAACAACCCAGGGATGCTGGACCAGGTGGTGCTGCACCACTATCAACCAAAAGAAAACTTCGCTTTAGACGAAAACGAAAGGTCAAACAGAAGTTTAAAGGTGCCGAAGGGGAGGACAAGAGAAGCCACATCCTTGAAGAGAAGGACAGTGGAAGCATTGAAGTTACGGAGGAGTCTACGACAAGAGCCCCTGATTCAACCAAATTGGCATCTGGACAAATAACTACTGAAACTGATACACCCACCAATGTTGTCCTTGTTCCTGGTATGGCCCCAATATTTGGAAGCACAGGGACATTGCGTGGCAGCAAGATGGCTATTCTTTCCCCAGATCCCAGTCCAGCCTGGCTGGGGGCACTTCGCCAGTTTGAGGTAGAGGGACTCTGCGAAGAATCTCATGCTGAATTAGAGCAAGGCAACACAACACCTGGAGGAGGAAGAGTCTGTAAGGTTCGAGAGCGAGTTCAGGGGGTGTTAGAGAGACCCTGTCTTTTACGCTCCAAACGTGGTGACCTGGAAGTAGAGAAGGAAGGAGGGGATGTGCATGGGCAGAGTGAACTGATGTTCAGTGAGCCCTCAGAAACTGAGAAGAAGGGAGTTGTTCACATTCGTGAGTTTGAAGGGCAACTTTGTGTGGTCCGAACTGTCTATCCAAGGGACTATGGGTCGCCCGTCTGGCGTGACAAAGAACTTGAGGTCCATTCTGGACCTCCAGCTGCATCTCCTGTTACTGGAGGCATTACGAAAATACAAGTGTCCACAACTCAAGTGCGACCACCCGGAAAGAACGACTCTGCCAAACCAGCAACAGCTGCAGCTCGGGAAAAAAAAGGGGAAGAGTTCCTATTTGACAACTCTGCTCAAGTAGCTGAAGGTTTTGGCCCCCCACCACAAGACCTTCAGTCTTCAGGTTATGCTAGCGATGTGCCTCTCACCTCGCCCGAGACGGGAGGTGCTGTTCAGACTGATTGGGGGAGTTCCTCTGATGTGCTTGATTCTTCCGTGCTTGAGAGTCCCATCTCCCCCCAAGAGATACCGGCTCAACCCTCCACTCAGGTCAGATTCTTTTCTCGTTGTCTTCCTAAAGCTCTTTTATATGGCTTTTGTAGAATAAAAGGGTAGAGTTTAAAGCTGACAACTTTGACGAGGCTTGGGTGTGAATTGGGGGTATAGGTGTTTGTGTGTTTTGCACTTCTATTTCTACACTACTATCTCTCGTGTGACTTTTTCAGCTGTGCATAGAAAATACCAAATCCTTCCTGAACCTCTCCCAGGAGCCTAATCAGTACTGCCCAGACCATCTCTCACTGTCTGCCTCCTTCCCTTCCCTCCATTCCTCATTATTGTCCTTCCTTCATCCCACCCACTCTCTTTCTCATCATTCCTGATGCTCTAGGTTCTGTATTTGAGTAAAACTGCCTGGCATTGCCAAAAACATGATCACAAGTTATGTTCACAGACATTTTGTCAGCTGTTTATCTTTTTCCTCTCTGCACCAGTGTGATTGTTGCATATTTGTATCTGTTGCCTGCCCTCCCTTGCCAAGTGCTCCACCTGCACACTTAAGAGTTATGGCTGGTGGAGAGGGATTTCATGGCCTCGTTACAGACATTCCAGCAGTGTGCTAGCTGCACTTGGTTTATTAAATGCTCAATTTTAAGTATATTCAAACCATGACTGTGCATGCCGTTTCAGTGATGTCCACCTAGCTATATTCCTGCCACTGTATCAGAAATGCAGCACAAATGTGGAAAACAAAGTCCGCATGCACACACCCAGAAATGCACATCATACAGTCAATTGTTGAGTGTTTAAATGCAGTCTCAATGATCTCTTGCCATAGAGCAAACTGTCTTCTATCGAGTTCAGTACAGTATGTGATGGCTGCAGTTAGGGCTGGGCGGTATATCGAGTTGGTATGATATATCGATATTTTCTTTGTAAGCGATTCAATATGAGGCAATACCGTTTATATCGATATACAGTAGTTTGATACGAGCGCATCTGAAAATATAGCAGAGGATACAGACTGAGCTGCTGCGGAGAAAGTGCATAATCCAATTTGTTCTAAACATGTGACAAGCTTCATATTAAGGCCTTTAAAAACTGGTAAGACATAGTTTATAGTTTGGTTTCGCATATTAGTTTAAACGGCTCGGCCCGTCATATGCTCTGACAGAAAGGCTGCGTGTGCCGCTGACAGTAGGCTACTCGCGCTGTTTAATGTGTTTGAGATGTGCTGTCTTCTTGAATGCATAACTTATATTTCACAGGTATATTTTCCGTCTGTAAATGTTAGAAAGCCATGGAAATATTTCCATTTTTCTATCAGAAGTGCATGAGCTTTCTGCTTTGGGATTCTCCGCTAAACTTCACAGACTTCAGTGAACGAGCGCCGCCGCGCGCATTCGTGCCAAACAGACGGAGCCCAATTAAATATCAGCGCAATAATTCTGACTAAAATATACATTTCGCTGAAATATTTGTAGTTGGACAATAAATGTGACATGTAGAATTTTAAACCTACAAGTAAGTCTATTTTTATGATAGCACTGACTGTAAAGTGACTGTAATGGGGTAATCAAAATAGCCTAACACAACTCTGTGCTTCTTCTCATTTATTTTCATTTTTAGTTTAGTGAATTTAACTTCTGATTTAAAAGCCTTATTTTTGTTTTTAGATTGCAATGTTACAATGTTAGAATGAAATGTGATTTTAACCCTTTTTTGCACATAATATAAAGGCTTACATGGTTACATTCACTTTATTT
>NW_015548214.1:1374285-1374648 GCF_001515605.1 Sinocyclocheilus anshuiensis | reverse complement strand
AAAATAGCCTAACACAACTCAAATTTTCATTTTTAGTTTAGCGAATTTAACTTCCAATTTAAAAGCCTTATTTTAGTTTTTAGATTGCGATGTTACAATGTGATTTTCACCCTTTTTTGCACATAATATAAAGGCTTACATGGTTACGTTCACTTTATTTGTTTTCATAGCCTTTAATATGTATTGTTTTGTTGGACAACATTGGGCGGTAAGTGAAATATATATACATTAAATACAGATTTTTTAAATACAAAAACAAAAATACCGAGATATATACCGAATATCGCAAATCGGCCAAAAAATACAGAGATATTAATTTTTGCCATATCTCCCAGCCCTAGCTGCAGTCATGATGTCATGAAA